>NC_133828.1:4242794-4285294 GCF_047830755.1 Zonotrichia albicollis | reverse complement strand
CTTCCTCAGAACATGCTCCTGCTGTAAAAATTCACAAACCTGGCATTCATACAGGCATCTGTCGCTTGCTCTAATGCCAGTTCATAGTATACATACAAACATCTGCTTCCATGCACAAAGGGATACAGAACGCTTGACAGGTCTGTGTTAGCAGGGTTCGCAATGCCAGTTCTTTATGCAAAAACCCTAATGCTTCCCGTCAAGCCATTAGAAGTGATACAATCAGCCCAGGCCCCATTAAGCCATCAGTGTCCACCTGTGATAAAGATGGCCATTTGTTTTCTTAAAGCCCACTTAATGTCTGCTTAACTCAATTTGTCAGGAAATGTAGAACAATTTCCTCACAGCCTGAAATTTGGTAGTGGTTCAAAGTCAAAAGGCCAGGTCTAGTCTTATTCAAATGATATAATGAACAGTCTTCAAATCTAAATCTCCCTTGGGGAGATGCTGTTTACTTTTTTTTTAGTGTTAGAAGAAAAAGGAAAAAAAGGAAAACTAAAATGTATGCTTTGCTTTGATTACTAAAAATATTGAATCCTTTTAACCCCTTCATATGGGTCAGCTGAGAAATGAACTTCCTTGCTTCCTTCTTTTGCTGGAGGTTAATATACTAAAGGTTAAGCAGAGCAGAGCAAAAATACCAGAATGAATATGCAAAAATTATTTCCAGCATATCTTAAAAATCTCTTTTTAAGCATAGAAATTTACAGTTTAAACACCTAAAATATATCTCCAGTTTTTGCTCTTCCTGGGATCTCTCCTGGCACATGGACAAGGGGCCCAATCCCTCCTCTTGATGGCAATGCCAAGGGTGCAGGGAGGAAAGTCAGAGTGCATTTGACATCTTGGGCGGGAATTTTGCCTGGGGAAAACAGACAACAGCTGAATAAATGTGATACAGCCCCGACTTTGTGATTGTTCTGGGACAGCTCCTATGCAGCATCCTAATTTTTGAGTAAGGTGAAATCTGAGAAATGCTTTGCCACCTCACCCTGTGCATCCTTCCATCCTGCTGCAGGTTTGTTCATTCCCAAATCATCGTCCAGCCTCAGGTTCTCAATGACATGGAAGTCTGGAGATCATGGGTGAGGATCAGAGGGATGCCAATGCAAGCCCATCTTCAGTGGGGGCCAGAGGAGGCTGTGGAGGAGAGGGGAGTGGGGATTTCAGGAGCTGGCAGTGATGTCCTGTCATGTTTCCACCACTTCACCCAAAAAAAGAAAATAATAGTGATGGTCCACTGCTATTGTAGGGCAGACCACCACTGTGAAATCACCTCTACAACCAAAAATAAAAAAGAGGGAGCAAAATACCTATGTTTAGAATAAGCAAGATTATTGACTTTAAAGACATGTATAATCACACACCGATAGGTTCAAGAAATTCAATTAAAATATAAATTGAATGGGTGTATGCTGGTTTGCCTTTGAAGACATTTTTTTTGGAAGTGTGAGCAACTATTTGTGTTTGGAAAAGAGTGCAGGTCAAGCATGGCAGCGCAGCCTCTCTGCTGGCTTTAACTGCTGTTGGGGAGGTGCGTTACGGCCTCGAGTTGTGCATTTGCAGAGAAAATATCACCCTGTCCAGATGCTCAAGTCTGCTCTTTCTGCTCAGAAAACCCCGCACGAGGCTCTCACAGCGCATGAAAAACCAGGAAAGGAGCTCGGCACGTTTTCCCTTTGCGTGGTAGAACTCAGAGGTGAAACACAATCATTTCAGTCGGGATCAGGCTATCCTTTAGCAAAGTCCTAAGTCTAATTAACCCCCAAAATCGACTGACAAGGTTCATTCCTCTCCGCTGCTGCCTAACTGGTTGTATGTACGCTGGGCATGCAGGACCTAAGTCAGATGCTGCTTTGTTATAATTAGGGAAGCAAATTTTGTTTTCTGTTTGGTACTTGCTGTTACATATTGCATGTAATGTATGGCACTGTTAAGGGAAAAAAATTGGAGTCAAAGTGCCTGGAAAGTTAGGTCTGCTCTGTAGCACTGTGAGATTGTTGACATCTGCCGAGGTTGGAGAGCTCAGTAAGCAGGAAATGGGGTGTCACTCTGAGTGGTAGTTTACCATTATCCTGGCATCCTAATGAAGTGTCTGCAGTGCACAGAGCTTCTGGATGGCATCTTAACGCACGGCTAAGCAAAAGCACTTCTCTCCTTGTCACTGTCATCCATCTGCCTGCACCCTACTGTAGCCAATGGGATGGAACCATGCTACAATGTGCTATAAGCCATTTAGAGTTGCACATTGCATAATCAGTCCCATCAAATATGTAAAAAATGACTATTATTGGTTATTTCCCTCAAACTCTGGCACCTGGAGTTCGATACATTAAAGTTTAACTTTTCTAAGTGCTGTTTCTTCCCATTAATTCCACATATATTTTTGTTAAATGGGATTGAGTTGCAAACTCATTGTCTTGGGTCTTGCTAGTGGATCACAAAAGTTGTATGAATATTCATTGCAAATTCCACTTTATATTACGCAGGATGAATTTATCAATTGCCCAGATAGAGTGGTTTCAACAATTCTCATTTTCTTTTTCAACAACTAATTCTGAGGCATGAATAAAAATTAGATCAATTCGGAACACAAATTGCTTATTTTCTTTATAGCTAATATTAGTTAGTTTCAACACTTCTTATAGATTTTTTTTTCAAAAAAACAAGAAAATATTTTACAATATGTCTGCAATAGATGACTGCCACAGTGTACTGCAAGTGATTAAAATTGAGACTTTTATGTTGCATGCTGTAACATTAAAATATCCTGCCATTAAAAGTGGTATGAATAAGTGATTTATCTATTAATACATTAAAACCTGTGTATCTTAGCCAGCATGACTTCCAGAATATGAAGACTTAACAAACAAAAGCAGAGTTTTGGGCAGCTGATATGTTTGGGGGGAAAAAAAAAATTAAGCCAACGGAGTGCTCTCTTTTAAGCAAGTTTTCATTCCCTGATAACACCAAAGCCATCAAGGACTGGGGTTAAGCATTGTGTGACAGAGCAAGCTTCTAAAATGGGCAAGAGCGAGATGAATTGGCTAAGTCGGGTGTTTATTTATACAAACAAGAGGGCAGAACATAATTTAGTTGCATCAGGAATTTTTCACAGACATTAAAACTATAGCAAACATAACAGCAGGGATGCTTGCACAGCAGCACAGTGGGGAAGCTCACAGAGCGTCTGCCCACACTCCGGCTGGCTGTAGCCAGCGCCATAAGTCTCACAATTTCATTAGCACTCGAAAATCCACCTAAACCACCCCGTTCCGATTAAAAAATATATAAAAGGAATGAAATAAAAACCAAAAAAAAAAAAGCAAACAAAAAAAAAAAGCCTCAGACAAGACCCGTCTTTCTCTCGGCAGCCGAATCAGTTGAGAATTGTTGGAAAAACTCTTGGCAGGCAGATTTTGCTGTAGCAACAGTGTGTGACGTTTTAACCACAGCAGA
This sequence comes from Zonotrichia albicollis, assembly GCF_047830755.1. Taxonomy (NCBI): domain Eukaryota; kingdom Metazoa; phylum Chordata; class Aves; order Passeriformes; family Passerellidae; genus Zonotrichia; species Zonotrichia albicollis. The sequence goes on along the minus strand of NC_133828.1, from coordinate 4,281,835 downwards.
AATCTTATCCAAAATAACAGAACAAGGTGAGAAGAGCCTGCAAGAAAATCGGGGAAAACCATGCCTAAAAAGCCAACAACAACAAAAGGTGGCAGATCAATAGTTTGATATTTTATGCAGGATCATAAATCACTGGGTTTTTTTCAGCAGTTCAGCCGTGAGACTCGAAAGCATAAAAAGAAAGCATGGCATGTGATAAAATTAGGCATTAATGTGAAGCATAAATGCTATTTAACATTAAACATGCACAAGCCACTGAAATGCCTGGAAAAAGGGAAATGGGTGCTATAGTAAAACTATACAAAGTAAATCAGACATGAATAATGCAGCAGGTCTGAGGAGGGTCACGGGTCAGACCCCAGTACCTTACAAAATAATGAATGCACGTCAGGTTAGAGACATCCATCCCTTCCTAGCCAACGTGAGTTATTGGAGATAAACCCTGGACTTCCTGTTCTGAAACAAAGTGGCTTGTTGTAAACATCGATGTCCATTTAAAATTAATGATTAAAAGAAACATTCGGTGGGATTCTCTTAAGTATTCTTTATGGGCACGAGTGCTAAAGGTTACTTTCTTCATTCATTTTTACCCAGCCACTGTTAATGTTAGAGACACGTCATGTTTTCTTCTGTGCCCAAATGTTTATCCAAAGCTCATTTACAAAAGGGCTTATATAATAGTAAGAGAGGGGTTTTTTTTCAATGCATTCTTCATTTAGATATAAACAAGAGAGCATCCCCACGGTTTTGCTCTGTTAAAGGGAGCCAGCCCTATTTTTAAAGAGAGTAACCCAAATTCTAAATATATTTTCAATGATTCTTTTACACGGTGAAACCATCTGTGATTCACTTCAGAGTATCCTGATCTGCTGAAATTATCCCCCACGTCTCCCAAAATTTCCCCATGAAATGCAAAGAGGATTAGCCTTCCTCTCATTCTTTATTTGATATATGTGATTATGATTACTTTCCCTTCCAAAATTTTCATGGGGAAAAGAGAGTTTAACTTTCTAAAAAGATTTTTTTCCCCTCAGATTTTCACCAATTCTTACAATAAAAAGAATGTAATTAAAATCAATATTGTTTCTTTTTATCACAAGTGCTCTGCATCCTTTTCTGGACTTAGCTGCAGAATTTAACAGCTGTTCAGAGTGTTTTCCTTCCTTTTCACCCTGCACTGCTGGGCTTTATGATACAGCACAGGGAAAGGGGATAACTTTTCCTTCACCTATTTGTAAAAACCATGTTTAAGGATTTCCTCCCTACACTTGTTCAAGTTAAAGAGAAAAATATAAAAAAAAAAAATTCTTTCTACTCAGGGATGTGAAAGGGAAAATTTTCTAGGAATGTGGAACTGAAGGCATTACAGAAATAAAGCAAATACATAGGTATTGCAAATGAAACATAAGATCCTGCATCTGATCTGTTAAATATTCCATCAACAAGGTCAAGAGTAAAGACAAGCCTAGCCACAAAAACTGAAGCGAGAGTAAGCTTTAATAAAAAAAATGAACAGTTTATCCTCTTCAGCTTCTCAAGTGGAAAAACAAATTCTTTTATACTAGAGAAAAATCAAGCGTGTATAGAGCATTTAAAAAAACCCACCGATATCAGCCATTTTAATGAAAGAATACCCAATATTTTCATGGAACTATAAAAGGGAGCAAGACTAAGTGTTATGGCAAAAAGCCTGGGCTCAGCAGCTTTGTGTGGGAAATGGTGAAATGTGACTGTGATTTATAATGAGAAAAGGTATCTACAACATACAATTTTCTACCTAGCTGCAAATAATAATTCATAGTGATGTCCCTTCCAGATAAAATACCTTTGCAATGTAGGACTCATGTGGTAAAATGATCATGATAAATGTCAGACCAGTGCAGGTAACGGCTTTACAAACCATTAAGATTAGCTGGCTCTTTTTTTTTGATGATAACAGTAACCATGCTGTGACTCTATGTGGTAATAATATCTCAGTACTGATAAATGCCAGAGCCAGGCAGAGGTGTTTATCATTCCCAGTTCAGAAATGCTGACTAAAGTTACCACATGTTGCCTGTTTTTTTCTTCTTTTACAATAGACTAACAATTAACAAAAAGGCCGATGCACAACATAATTTTATGCAAAATTTCTATGGTTTTTGTGCTTTATTGCCTACCTAAATATCCCCTATGTTCCAGTACTGATGACTTTGGTACAGTACGCCCTAAAGCAAAGCTTTCTACCCTTGTCATTCTCTCAATAAATAATTTTTTTATAAATTAATATTGGGGGAGGGCTATTTTAGCACTTTTGCAAATATTCCTCACAAAGAATTGCAGCCTCTGTGAGCAGCAGAGGGTGCAGGGATGTGGTTCCCCTATCTGTGTTAATCAACACAGAGCAGAAACACTTCCGTCAAGAGAACACGATAAAGTTTCACTGTACAACACTTCCCTGTAAATGTTCTGCAACAGACAAAGAGTGAGCCCTTCCTTCCACTGTGCTTGTCCCTGCCTCAGTGTCTCAGTTCCACTCAAGCCCAATGAACTCTCGGTAAAAAAAAAAAACAAAAAACCAAAAAAACCCCCCAGAATTAAAAATTAAACTACTTGAAAAACTGTGTCTCCTGAGTTGCAGGAGAGGCTAGGCAGCCTAAATATAAATATAAATATAAATATAAATATAAATATAAATATAAATATAAATATAAGCAATATGAATATAGATAATATAAATATAAGTAATCTAATGAGACCATAGCATGTTGGTCTCTTCTCCCAGGTAACAAGTCCCAGATTGAAAGGAAATGGCCTCAAGTAGTGCCAAGATAGGTTTAGGTGGGTTATTAGGAAAAATTTCTCCATTTAAAGGATTGCTAAGCATTCGAATGGGCTGCCCAGAGCAGTGGGTGAGTCCCCATTCCTGGAGGGATTTAAAAGCCATGTGGATGTGGCATTTGAGGACATGGTTTGGTGGTGGACTTGGCAGTGCTGTGGTAAAGGTTAGACTTTGATCATGGAGGACTCTTTGAAACCAAATGATTCAGTAATTTTTTTTTATGTACACCAAAAAAATAAAATAAAAAGCAGAAATAAAAAGCCCAGAGAATTTTCACCCCCTTCCTATAATAAATTAACTTCTGCAAATTTAATATCATTTTCATTTGTATCTTCAGACCTATTTCCACTGGGCAGTCCACCCACAGAACAAAACTGAACAGTAGTAATGGCTTTTGGCAGAAAACATCCCGAGATGATTGCACTGCAAGGCTGAGGGAGGTTGTGCTGTTCAGAAATTAAGGCTTTTTGTAGGTCAAACCCAAAACAAGAGAGAAATACACAGAAAGTGTGCTCTTCATTTGTGTTTAACTTCATTATCACTATCATCAATTGCTTGACTTCCTATAGAATAAGTCCATAAGAAAGTTTGGGTTTATTTACTGAAAACTAATACCTATGCACTGCCTACTTTTAGGTCTTTGTCTTCCATGTCTACATGATTGTTAAAATTAAAAACAATTTCAGTATAAACATCTATATCTGTGGGTAGGAAGTATTAATCTCAGCAGGAACTAGCAACACATGCTGAGGAAGGAATATTATCCTAGTAATTTTAATTTTTAAATTAAGCTTGATTGCAGGAAAATTTTAGCTTGAAACTTTTTTTTGGCGAAACCTTTAAATCAAGTCACTAATCACCATGTATGCTTATGCAGCACCTACTGCAACTGGGATTTAATCCTGATTGAGATCTCTGAGTGCTAGGGTAATATGAATATTAAAGAGGAACATATACGAAGAATGATAGGTGATAATTAAATCATAGATGATAAGATCAGAAAAGTGTTCTCAGGTTATCTAGGGCATGTAGCATGCAAGATGTTTTCCCTACGTCAGACCTACTGGTACCTTATCTAATCTGATCCTAAATGAAAGAACAGTTGTACATGACTTTGTTTAGATGCAACATCTTAGACAAATCGATGAAAATATCAGCCAAACCTTTCCCACAAAACTATGAATCATGGTAAAACAGGAAGGCATACCTTAACAGAAATGGTAGAATTGTTCTTATCACCCCAAAGGAGAGATTAAAGTCCTTAGTGCTGCATTCTTTATTGCTAATTTTATGTTCAAAACACAATTTTTTTTTCCTGCAAAAATTCCACTTGTGAGATGTTATAGGTATGAGAAAATAGCTACAGTGGAACAGTTTTTTGAAATAATTTTTCACAAGGTTGAACTACTAAAAACAATAGCAAATTTTATGTTTCTAAATATGATGGGATATTAAAGACAGATTCATAAATATACTGGATTTAATTATGATGAGTAAAAAAGGAGAACAAGGATTACTTAGAAAGTACACCTATCATAGAAGCTGCATCACTGGGCAAATGTAATTTAATCTTCCATTTATGATGTGGGTCTCTTACTTCTTGGAGGTATTTTATCTAAGGAAGGTGGTCTATCAGTCTAATAAAATAAGTTAAAATATTTTTATCTAAATGAGAATATGCTTTCTTAAGATTAACAGAGAATTTTTAATCTTTGTGAACTACTTTTGTTCTCTGTTAAGGTGAAAGAAGGTATGAAATATTCTGGTTTTAGCCATGTATTCATGCTGACTTTTCTTGTAAGGTACCAGCTACAGGCAATGTGCAAAGCAATGTCCAAATATGGCACACAAATGGTTATTTTCTTTTTTTTCCTTTAGAAATCCAGGACAATGCCACTCGCATCAAATGCATAAGGAGCCTGGTAAAGAAGCTCCCAAGACCCAACTATGAGACAATGAAAATCCTTTTTCAACATCTACAGAAGTAAGTAGAACTGTGGTACTCTCAGACCAGTAATTTCATAAAACAGGAATCTGTATGTAGTGTGGCGTCCTAATTCTATTGGAAGAGTCATCCAAAATACCAAAAATAATTACATTCTTGGGCAAAACTAAGCATGATTCATGGTATCTATGTATATCCTATTCCTGCACAAGAAATCAAGATATTGAGCAGAAAGCAGGACAATTCTGTTTCCTTCAATGCAGCCAAAACCATTGGGATTACCCAATTCAATGTTACAGGTGCACTGAATTGGGCAAATGCAACATGTCCCAGACTGCATTCACCCAGTTTGATGGAATTTCTCCAGGAATGGCCTTTTGGATGGTCATGTTTTTAACACTCAGGTCCCTGCTGTTCAATCACCTGTATTGTCATTGTGATATGTCGAGGTCAGACACAACCTCACTCAAGAAAACACAGCAGGTGCTCTTGCCCCTCATAGGGAGCTTGGGACAACACAGAACACCTAAGAAATGCTGAGGAAATATTTGGAAGTGCATCTTTGCTCTCCTAAAGTTGCTGAGATACTGCAGAGGCAGAAAAACAACTCTGTGAGGTTGCCCCTCGTCATTACCCTGTGGTTTCCACACTTATTGTGTGGGTTTGCAAGAGATGTCGACCCAAAAAATCAACCCAGGGTGTCACATTCAGGTTTTCTTCCTGTGCTTCATGGCATTAACAGCAAAGGTGTCCATAGCTGACATGGATCACTCAGACACCCACCAGAGCTGTTTGACATGAAGGATGGCCAGGAGGCCTCAGGGTAGGGATGTGGGAAGGGCAGGGTCCTTCTTGCTGTTGGCACTACCCAACTGCTATTTTCTACAGTCATTTTTCAGCCAAACTACCCCTAAAACTGAAGGGACATCAGGATCTGGGCCCCACCAAGGCACAGAGGAGTATTTCATCCCAGGAACGATGTACTGACCCCTATGAGGAGTGATAAAGGCTGCAAATCAAAGACCACTCTGAGCTTATAATGAATGATGCCTTTATAGCGATCATTTCTTGGCATGTGCATGTAAGAGATGTAGATCCTTTATCTTGCTTTGCAACTTCCAGCTGAAATGGCAAAATGAAGTTCATATAGTTGTGGGAATATCCCCATTTCATTTAAGCATGGAAGGATTTTAAGCAGTCCATAAAATGACTGAGTTTGGCCTTGCAGAAAAACAGTTTCCTGTGTGCTCATTTGATGCACTGTGTGCACACATTCTCTCCTTCAGCAGGTTATCTAGAGAAGGATGATAATTTATTGCTGGCAATGGAAGAATAATAAGGGAAATTATTTCCTGGGAAGAACATGAGTGCAAGGAGTGGGTACACGCTGTCAGCACAGATATGCCATACACAAAATTTACTGCACTCTGTGTGGCATTGATCTTAACCTGAGAAAGTTTTGTTGCCGTGTCTTAGGGGAGAGATATCAGGTACACACAATAAGTCTTTGATCTCATAGTTAAATCACTTGATTGAGACTCGGGAGACGTGGGTTCAGTTCTTGGCTTTGACCGGATGTTCTGGGTGACCTTGGGTAAATCATTTAATCTCCCTGTGCCTTGGTTCCTTGTTTACAAAATGATGATAATACTTCCTTTGTCTGCCTTGGCTTTTTAGAGCATAATCTATTTGGGACAGCAATTGTTTCCTGCTGTGGATGTGTAGAATAACTGGTGAAACTGGACCCACACGGGTGGTTTTTTGGGAAAAACAAGAGGAAAAAATAAAACTGCTAAAATAGAGGAAATAAAACACCAATAGTTCATAAAGCAGAGGTGCACCAAGGCGACACAGTGTCACAGAGTGATGGAAGGCAGGAAGTCGTGACACTGGAGCCATTTGGGGGTTTAAGCATTAGGGAAGTAACTGTCTGAGTCTCTCTGAAGAAGGTCAGTCTTCTTCTCTGCCTCAAACACATCCTCAGGAAAAGGTAGGGCTATTCCATAAGCTTTGCTCCATTGATATGGAAGCAACAGTAGAAAAGATGTTGAAAACACAAAAATATCCCCCCAAAAATAAAACCTATGTGTTCTCTTGAACTTGTTGATGCTAAAGACAGGGGTCAGTCTGAATGATCTCATGGCTCCATAGATGAGAATGCATTAGTGTACTTATATTTTCAGTAATGATGTGATGCTTATATTATGCAAATAGAGATGGTGTGTATATCTTTGAATCAGTCTAGGACTGATTCACAACTAGTTTGAAGGTGTAACTACAAAATGTAGAGTTATATTAATTTTGGGGACACTCTTCAGAAGAGGAGTGTCAATGTCCCTCAGCACGGACTTGCACCACCCCCTTTGATCACAGGACTTTCTCAAGGCAAGTTACAGGAGTTTTGGAAGTTTTGGTTTAGTTCGAAAAATAACTAAACTGGCTTTGTTTGAGGCACATTACTGCAGTTCCCATATTTGCTGGTTGAGATGGATATTCTTGCCCAGAGCTGAACTGCTGTTGAGGGGTTCTGATGGGGAGAAGATGAGGGACTGTAGCTATGCTGTTTCCATGGCATTCCCCCTCTTTCTCCTACCCTTCTCCTGCTCCTTTCTTTCCTGTCAGACAGACAGAACAGGGCTATACAGACCTGGACCATGGGGCTGTCCAAGCCTGTGACTTCTGTACAGATGTGAGAGCATCTGTCTCACTGACACTCAGCATGAGAATCCAACCTTTGCCTTATCCTAAGCCATTCTGCAGCAATCCAGTCTGCAGGAGCAGGTCCAGATCCAGCAGAAATTACAATGAGAAATGCACTTCAGAAGGGTCCTCTTTAGAAACCCAGACAAAGCAGGTGATGAGAGAGACTGTGAGAAAGGCCTGGCAGCAGGGATTAACTCCTGTGCCATGTATCTCTCTTCAACCAAGCTCTCTGAAGCTGCAAGAAGTCACAGTGCAGTGTATGCAGCCCACAGGAGGTGGGTTAAAAGCAAAGTTGAGTCTGCAGTACCTGTTCTTTCAAGTTTTTTGCATTTTACAGGAAAAAACCACAACCTGCTGACGTCCCTGTTCATCTTTCCATGAAATCTCTTCTACTTAAAAGCAAAATAGACAAAATATGGGGCTGAACAGACATATCACATAGCTCTGTCAGTCTAATTCCATAAGGAATCGTTCCATTATGACTCATGCTGGAAATAATTGAGCACAACTACTATTAGGCTATTCATGCTTCTTCCCAAAGATGAGCAAACCAAACAAATAGATGTTACACAGGAAAGAAGCAACAAAAACCCAACCTGAGTAGAGGTTTTCCTGGATAAAGTGGTACAGAAAACAGCCTGTTCTACTCAAACATGTTTAGAGAATATTTGCTGGCTCTGTACAGCCCATATATTTCTGGCCCATACAGCAGTTCCACAGATCTCCTCTTTCCTCTTCCTCACTCACATCTGACTTTTACTCCCAAACAAAGTGAGCTAATCACAGGTACCAGCTAAAACTGATGCACCTTTCTGGTCCCATTTTTTGGGTGCACACAGGACATCAAATTATGCAGAAACCTTGCCTTGTCTCTCTGCACAAACATGAACTAAGCACAGCGAATCCCTATCTGAGAAACCATTACATGTACCAAATAATTTACTCACGGAATTGTAATACAAGTTAGGCAGAAGGAGAATTTAACTCTATGTATTTTATGACCTGCTTTCACCACAACACCTTGAGGAAGCTGTTACACACCCATTGGGAAACCGAGGCACAAGAAGTTTAAATGCCTTAAAATCTCAGTGTAAACCAGCAACACAATTTAAAAACCTGGATGGGATTTTTTTTATTTGCACAGAAGCTTCTCCAGTGACCACAAACCTCATTTCTCCCTCATGCAAAATGCAGCAGGGAGGAGGAACACCCTGGCTGTGTCCTCAGAGCTGGCGAGGGCGGACGCCGCTCTCCTGCAGGAGCTGTGTGCCTGCCTTACACAGCGCTGTGCCTGAGCTCATGAGCTGTGCTTATTAATGTTAAATTAATGAATCTCAGCCTGCTCTGCTTATTAGGTTGAGCTCTGTGCCACCACCACGAGGCAGCTCTGCAACTCCCAGACCCGAGCTGTGTCACATCTGACCAGGCTGGAGCGCAGGGCAGCCAAGCTCCGGTCTGGCTGCGTCCATCCGTGTGGATACCCCTGCAAGGGGAGGTGTTAGACACAAAAACCCCTCTCTTTGCTCCTGATTTCCCTGCACAAAGGCAGGATAATGTGTGTTATTTACAAAACTATAACAGGGATGTTGAAATAATTAAAGGGGAAGGCAGGGGCCAGCTCCCATCCCTGTGCCTTCCGTGGAAGCGCGGAACCCAGATGCCCAACTGTGGAAGATATTCTTCCAGCAGCAGCATCTGCCTCCTTGGCAGCCACTTCAGGCAAGTTGTCTGGGGAGCTCTGCAGTTGCCTCTTGGTTTATCACGTGGATCTGTTAATGTGCCCTATCTGGCTGGCTTGTCCAGGCAGGAGCTGATTTGTTTTAATTCACCTTTGAATCCAAGAAACTCCATTTATTTTGCTCCATTTTTCCCCATACTCTACATAGCATGGCAAGTAATTTTCAGATGCCATCCAGGCTTTCTGCCCTTTCAGAGGGAGAATGATGATTTTCTTCCTGATTTTCTTCCCCTTCTGCCCAAATTCTTCATTCTTACTATTAATTGTTTACATTGATTTCATTCAAAATATGCTCCTCATCAAGGGTAGAACTATATATCTAAGACAAACCCACCAATATCAATATATGATCTAACAAAAGTCATAGGTATTAATCTTCAGCTGTTTTGACAAAAAAAACCCCAAACACCCGCCCTGTTCATAGATCTGTGAACAGGAAAAAAAAAAATCCAACCTTTACAAACACTGTGGAGGAATAGTCCCCCCATCTCAAACCTGACAACCCTTGGCAGCAACATTCTGAAAAGCCAAGGATTTTCCAAACTACATACAGCTAAACAGACCTGTTTCTACTTATTAAAATCTAAGGGAAAAAAAGAAAATAAAAAATAAATTAAAAGTAAAATAAAGCAGAGCTATGCATAGCCAGCAGCCCACAGTAGCCTGCACACCATGACACAATGACAATGTGATGACAAATCCAGCAGCAGTACCCAGAGTTCTAAGGGGAAACCAGAAAATGAAGTTAAGGTACAGCATATAAGAATGCTGTATGGGATGCCTGCAGACTTTTTTTTTCCCCTCCAAAGTTGGTGGAGGAAAGATATAGCAAACATATGTGATTTCCACTTGCTAAACTACGTGTCATATCAGCAGTTTTCAGGCAGGCTCACGTAATAAATGTAGGCTCGGGAGAGCCCTTTTCTCACACAGCAAAAGAACAGATTACACTGGGAACTGTGCAAGTGTTCTATTAAGAATAATAATAGTAATAATAATAACAATCATCATCATCATCAAGGTAAAAGCCACTGAAAACTAAAAACAATCCCCAAAATGGAAGTACTACACAAAAAAATAAAAATCTATTTGGGAAACCTTAGTGAATCTGTGGAAGACCTACAACCCAAAAAGTGGAATGGGCACTTAAGTTTTCCCTCAGGAAAAATGCCCAAATTTAGAAAGGTACAGAACCCCTTAAAAGAAAGCACAAGAAAGACTATTTGTTTAAATTATTTCCTGAATCAGGACCTTTCTTTATTATCAGGCAACTCATGAGCAGGTTTTGATTTTCAGCCTTGGGACAGCAGCAGGGAGAAAAGTTTAACTGTGCCCCTACAAGCTTTGGGGGAGCAGCTACTGGAAATGTGAGGAGGAGAAACAAGCTCCTGCAGGAGGGCATGCCAGTTACATAAAAAATTCAGGTATACCTGGCTGGCATTTTAAGATTTATATGAAATTATTTAATCATCTTTTAACTTGAGAAGGGCAAATATATATTGAGATGTGCTTTTGCGCACATGCGTTTCTCAGTTTCAGTTATGGAAGAGTTTTACAAAGGAGCTGGAGCAATGCCAACACTCATCCCATTTACCACAGCTTCCTGGGGCTCATTTTGGGGTATGGAGAAGAATTAAACCCTTTTCCCCTCTGTTAAGTACATATCAGTCTACTAAACTCACCCATTGGAAGTAAGTGGACGCAAGAAAATATGCACCAGGCACAAGTGTGCACAGAACAGGAGTAATAGTAGATTTTGGGTTCAAGACAAAAAAAAAGAAAAAAAATTCCAGTCTCTCAGAAGCATCTTTGAGCATTTTGATTTTTTGCTTTTTTGGGTTGAGGTGACCTGCTACCGAGGGTTTTGCCGTCATGCCAAATTCTGCTCTTTGAGGAATAAGAAAGTTTACAAAGTTAGTTCTTCCCCAAAGAATACCTTACTGCTTAGTGCTTTTAACAAGAAGCATGATGAGTAATTAAAGCCACATTTTCATCCCTTGCTTCCATCTATTTCCGATTTCCACAACTGTATTTAAAAATATAAACCCTGATTTTCATAACAGTCAGGCAAATAATTGCACTCGGTACTTTTCAATGCTACCAAGTACTGAACTGGTGTATCAGCAAATAACAGAATGATAAAAATAATTAACATAGTTTTAATTTAAATATTTATGACACAGTTGACTCTGTGGCTGCACGGCACCATTGTGCTGAGTGCGGTACACAAACCCTGATAGATAGAGCCCCTGTCTCCAAGAGCTCCTATTGTTCATCCCACATTACTCAATATCAAACGATCTCAAAAAAGCTTTTCAAACATTAATTAAATCTCCTAACTTCCTTTTCAGGTCAGTAAGTTTTATTATCCTAGTTGTGTAGATAAAGAAAGTGAGGAATGGAGAGGCTGAGGCACTTTCCCACCACGACACAGCCAACACTTCTCACTTCCACTCTTTGCTTGCTCCCCAATCCCCCGGTGGAGCCCCCCAAGCCTTTGAAGGCTCATCCATGTGCTGTGGGTGTACGTGTGCATCTGGCCAGCACATCCCAGGCAGGGCTGGTTGCTGCTAAGGACTCTTCAGTTAATCAGGACCACGTGAGGATCCTGCTTCTGGTTTGCACTCGCATCAGCTTCACAAAATATCACCGGCGGAGTTAATTTATGGGATTTTGTAACCTCTTAATATTGCTTGGGGTTAGTGTTCTTTCCAGCTCAAATCCTTTTTTGTTGGCCAACATTAGGAATGCTCAATTCATTACAATGGCTCTGTCCCCCTTTTTTTTTTTTTTTTTTTTTTTGGGGGGGGAGATTGGGCTCCAACACACTAATGTCCACAACAAAGTCATGAAAGGGTAAATTGCAATGCTTTTCATTTTTGATCCTAAAGATACATGATTTTTCTCAGAATTAAGATTGTGAAATAAATAAATAATTTGTTTGAAGTTTCTCAGATATTCATTGGGACTTTAAAAAAACAAAACAAAACAAAAAAGGCTTTAAGGCCAAAATGTCAGTGTTCTGTGCAAAATAATTAATACAACACAATAGGATCTATTCTACTATTGATTGAAAGGGAATTTATGCAGGTAATTCATTAAGGCTAGTGAGAGTTTGGCATGTAAATCCCCCAGCACTTTGATGGGAAAACAGACCCAGATTATTTTTTTTAAATAAGATATAAAATACATGATTTTCAGTGACAAATTTATAAAAAGCAAAAGCAAATACCTGAACAACTAGGGCCCGCTCTGTGAGGGTTCTGGAATGACATTAGATCAAATCCTTTTTCACACACTGCAAAAGATGCAACAATCATTTCAATCACCATGTTAAGAGAATCAATACAATTTTTCCTTCCAGAGAATGGTACTTTACATTCCAATATTTGCAGGCTATCACCTTCATACATCTCTTTTTGTGGTCAAGTGCATGATTACTACTTCTGACAGGGTATTGGCCATTTTCTTATGAAGATCTACAAATTCTTGTAAATAAAAACCAATCAGAAAAAAAAAAAAAAAAAAGAAGAGCAAATCTGTGGACTGGAATGCACTCTACTTGTAATGGGAACAAAAAGCTGGCAATGAAATATAAACCTAAATCACAGCAGAATGACCTACTTTAAGGCATTTGCCAAAGAGACAGTGTTTTAGACAGCTCCTCTGAAGTAGCATCTTTATGTCTATGCCATCTGCAGATTTATTATTGTGCTTTAGAAAAAAAAAAAAAAAAGAAAGAAAAAAATAAAAAAGGAAAGAAAAACCTACAGTATGCCTGAACAAAACTCAGCTTCATCTATAGAAAGATTCCAGTACTGTGGGCACCACACCCACACCTACTGATGTGGTCCAAGTTTTTTCTTTAGAGGCACCTAATTAAGAAACCCTGACTCATTTACATGGATACGTTTGATCTAAATTACACTCCAAACCACACCAAATTAGGAGCATCTGTGAATGCGAAGTGTTTGTTCCCAGTGCCTGGTAGAACAGGGCCAGTTCTGGACGGCACATGTTCAAGTGACGAAAAATATTTCAGATGTAACATACTTCTGAGACCCACTTTTCCACTAATAATTCATAATGAGTTAAGCCAGTATCTCTGCTTCAGCAATTATTTCAGGCTGGGGAAAAAATGTCATTTTACTTTTTAAAGGAAGGGTGGGGGGAAAAAGCAGGACTGGGCAACCACCTAGTTTGGTGGGGCATTAACACAACCATTAGTTACAATTTAAATCTGTGCAGCGCATTTGTTTTCAGATGTACTTTACACCTAGAGCCTGGACTGAAGGAAAGTATAAATTAATGATTGGTTGTTGTTCACAAACAAGACCTTCTGCGTTGGTGAATGGTCTTCCCTCATTAATCAGTTTTCCAGAGGAGTCCGGGTGGAAGACAAGGTCTCAGCCCAAAGAGGCAGCACCCTTCATAATAGTAATATGAAAAATTCAAGACCACCAGGTTTGAGAGTGATGCCTCCCTTTCCTGGCTGCCTTGCTGGTGGCTGACTGTGCCTGCTTGCAGCCCAGAAAGCCACTCTGCACAAAAACGGGTCCTGTGGCAATTAGGAAACTTTTATCCTGCTTTCCCATCTCCCACTAAGAGCGAGCAGGGGGGCTGCAGAAGCCACTGGTTGCTGCCTTGCCGCCTTCCTGACAAACTGAATAAAAAATAGCCTTAATCTCACTCTAGGCAGCCCAAGAACCGAGGAGTGTAAATCCGAATTCCACGCTGGGTTTGCAATTCCCAGCCCACTGGCACAGTTTGGCACGACCTTTGGATTTGGCCGATAGTGTTTGGCAGCCACCTTTTATTCTTCCCATCTTTTATACTTTGTGAATAGTCCAAGTTACATAATGCCAGTGACAATTTGTTTATGGCGAGCGCTGGAGTCACTGTTTTATGATTACATTCAAACTTTTAGCCACATTTTGACATCTAAAGGATCATCTTGCATTCTCGTGTACTCTATACAATGAAGATTTGTGTTCCAGTGAAGAGCAGGGGGGGAAGGAACTTTATAAATAACATGACTCCTTTTGTCTGAAGAGATTTTAATACATTTGTCTGATCTACTGTTTTTGCAGTAGCTAGAATATAATTTGAATATATTAATATTTTCAGCAACTGTGCTGAGAGAGCCCAGTTAATAACTTATGCATGGGTGTATAGATACACTTCAGACAGAGGTAGTTTTTAGCCCTTATGTTGGTAATAGTTAGAAACACACAATGAAAGAGCCTGTTCTTTCCTCCTCTTTGTTGTGGGCATGCATTGTGATGGTATGGAGCCAGTGTTCTTTCTGTTGTCTACACAGCCTGGATTCAATAAGCAGTTATATATGCATATTATGACAATGTGGTCAAGGAAACCAGATTTTTTTACTATACCTTCATGTGCCTGTACAGTATAAAATCTGGTATTTATTTTTCTTGTCCTCATTCAATATGTTAACAAAATCATAATTTGATACAGGTTATGTTCACTTTATAATTAAAATTATAGAGTTAGATGAAAATACAGCAAGATGTTGCTGAATGGAAAATATTTATCTTTTCGTACATTACGCATTATGGTGCTATGTAAAATCATAAATCTGTGAAGCAGCTCTCTCCAGCCAATTTGCCTCCTCCCCTGGTCCACAAGATGCAACCAGTTACCTCCTCTAAACTGAGGATTTTACACCCACCTCAGCCCTAACATTAGATTGCACTGCCACATCCTCGCCAAAGCTTTGCTGTGGTCTCCCAAAAGAAGACCCCTTGCCATGGAGATAAGCCAAGAAAACGGAATTCAGAAAAGTTCTGTAGTTTTTACGGCTCCTCCTGTAGCTCTCACAGCACCTTCACAGAAAAGCACAAACTTTTTTGCACCATGTTCTCTGTGTCAGCACTAGGCTCAGGCTCCCCAGACCACCTCAGGATAGCACTTCATCCATCTGGAAACTGTTCTCACCTCCCAGATCATTGCCATCCACACTGCCAAGTGCAGGCCTTCACCAAACACCATCAGCAGCCACCATGCAGTCAGCCCAGGGCATATGGGACAGCCCCGGAGCATATGGAAGCTCTCCAGCAAGTGAAGTTTACTGGGAACATCAGTTTGCCTTGTTCAAACTCTCGGTCCAGAGAGGATTTCCGCAGGGCTGTGGCAGCAGTAGTAGCAGGCAACTTTAACCACCTCAGACAACCCAGATTGTTTCCATGTCTGGGTAAGGGTCTCATAAAAGTGTCATCAGGATAAGGAGATTTCATTCCTTCAGGGCATCTACCCCATGGAAGTCACTGCAGCTGCTCTGGACTCAGAGCCAGCCCTGAGATTTCTGTCACAGGGCAAATTTCAAGTCTTGAACACATTTTGGATCTCACCTGGCCTCTATAGTGAGAAGCTGCTTAACCTTTCCAAATTATATAGTAAGAGCTTTCCATTACTTCCTATACTAAATTAAGTTTATCCAGCTCTGAAACTACAGTGTGTGCTTGCTAAAGAGGCACTTTATAAGTTTGTAAATCCATTTACAGTCACTTCAGGCTAGACATTTTCTGCTGGAGAAGCAGCACCTACAGAGAGGTGCCCTGAAAGCTCCTTACTGTGTGAGTTGTCCAAAGACTGATGGCTGATATCAGGATTTTGATATCAACAGCAATATTGTCCCTATTGTTCCTAAATCCTTCAATCTCTGTAGAACATGGTTTGGGTTAGGAGGTCTAAGAGACTCATGTATGTTTTCTCACCACTTATTTTAACTGTGGATTTTGATCAGGGTTAGACAGAAGCAGATATTGGCAAATCTGGTCACTTGAAGCTTCAAAGATGAAAGAAATATGACTACTGAGAGAGGTAAGGCTGACTGTGTAGAGTATAAAGACTTTGTAAAGTATCTGAGGCAGTTACACCAGAGTCATCTGAGACCAGCACATGTGTGAATGGGTATTTGACTTTAAAGGAGCTAATGAGAAAATTCAAAGCTAGTTTAAAGCCAGGATATATTACAGAACTTGCAGTACTACAAAGGGTGCTTCTTAGAAAGACACAATATATGGAAAATCCTCCACTCCAGGCAGTCCCTGCATTTAGTGCAGCAGACTAAACACGTGCACAAAAAAATAAACATCAAGCTAAGGTGAGGGGACAAGACAGACAAAGTGTAAGTAGAAAAGACAATGCTGACATAGTAAATTCATTGCTCAAGGGCGAGTAAAATGTAAATAAGTTTAAGGAAATCAAAGACTCGTGGCACATACTCACTAGCGCATTTAAGAGCTGCGTTCATCCTACTCGTGCTCAGTATCAGGGCTGAAACAATCATGGTGCTGGGAGGCATGTTAAAGCATCTTTCAAATCTGATACAAATGCAGTGCAGATATATTGCAATCCTAGCTTGTGGAGAGCTCAGAGCTGAACCTGGGAGAGGAGGAATCCTGGTTGAGGTCAGATCCCATAGAAAATCATTTCTGTTGGGTAGATCGCTGCAAAAAGACTTTCACTTTAAACAACAAGGTGGTGACAATACAGGAAAAAAAATATGGATTTTTTATTTATATTGGGGACAGTTAATAGGCCAATATTTGAATTTTTTAAAATTATTTTTAAAAGACTTGAAACAAAATAATTTATGAAGCAATTGCAATGCTTTGATTTTATATTTTTGAAGGCCTTTTCCAAAGGAAATGATTCAGTGATTCTATGATAAAAAAAATTCACAGAAAAAGGAAAACTTTGTCAAGAGTTTGTTCCCTGGCTTTTGTGGAATTCTTTGCCACATTCAACATCAAAAATTACTGTGTTTCTCACAGAAGTGAATAATTAATTCATGACACTGGACAAAACCAATGTGTTGATAGTGAAACTGTGCCTTTCATGGGCTAATCTAGACCCACAAGCAAAGATGAATTTCTGGGCAAGATGTGTACAGCTCAACATCCCAGGCTGAAATTCCACTCAATTGCCCCTTCTGGGCTCTAAGTCAGAAAGTAAACCTGTCATATCCAGGGCTGAGTTATTTGCTGTCAACTGGATTATAGCACAAAAAGGCTGTAATTGAAGGCTGCAAGAGGTTATAGACTGAACATAGTCAAAAGCAGTAACTCCACTTAGTAAAAGTAGATATCACCCAAAATGAGAAAAGTTAAGCTCATATAAGGTGAAATTCTGACTCCATTGTGGCTTCCAGTTTCTGGGATTTTTGTCAGTGATTTTCACAGTAATCAAAATTTCACTCACTGCCCAGAGAGAGATGCTGCAAAGGGGGTGATGGAGTGAAAGTTAAAATAACTCTTAACCTGGGGCTTCCAAAATACATTTTCTGAGCAGAGACTGCTGCCTAGCTCGGTGTTTTTGTGTTGTAGCAATGCAGGGGACCAAGGGCACAAAACTGTGCCAGTGGAGTACAGCTGGGATGTGCAACCAGAGCCACCCTGCTGTAAATACTGAAGCTCCCATTGTTCAGCACCCTGTGGGACATGGGGAGCTGCAGTACTTGGGCAGAGTAAGGTACAGTTTGTGGGAAGTGATTTCAGAAAGCTGAAACATCACTGAACACCTGTGGCAGTGCTGGCACCTTCCACCTGAGGCTGTCCTTGAAAGGAAGAGATTACTGGGAGATAGAGCATAGAAGTGTCTGACAGATGCACTAATTTTACTGGGAGCAGGAGGTTTAAATCATAATACAGAGTCTCATCATCTTTCCACCTTTCATACGGGTAAATCTGAACCAAAGAATGCAGTTGATGTGCCTCTGGGAAGAAGGGACAGAGGGTCTCCTGTGTGTTCTCCATATCCCCCCTGCTCTGGGCGTGCTGCTCAGAGTGGCTTCTCTCACTGAGGTACAAACCAGAGCTGGTGGCTCTGTTTTTTTGCCATGTACTTTCTGTTTGTCCATCATTAAGCACATCAAAGCCTCGGTGTCCCCGTCAGGAAACAATGCTGTTAATAACATTAATCCACCTTTATTAAGAGCCTTTAGCTCTATGGAGTAGCACCAAACATTATTAAGACAAAGACAAGAGGATAATAAGGAAACGTGTTTTTTCCCTTGCTGACCTAGTTTCTAACCTCACTTTAAAATCTTCCCTTGATTTTAATTATGCTTAATCTAAAGCTAAGCTCACAAATCTAGCAAACTTAAGGGCTGCTTTTAAAGTGAATTTTCTCGCCTGTCAGAGTTCCTCAAGCTCTCTGTGCTGCAGTCAGGAGTTTATTTCCAGCCCAGGCACAGAGCTGGGGCATTTCTCTGCCAGCACAGTGAGTGTTGGGCTCCTGGGCTCAGGCACCACCTTGCTCCACTCGAGCCTGGGCACCACAACATTCCTCACACAACAATTGCAGTCCTTTTCTCATCAGCCATAGCCAGAGGCAGCAATAAGGGTGAAGGATATCTATCATGAAAAGTCCAGTGTCAATGTGTTCCCCCAATTTATTTACTGACCTTCAATGCAACAGCCATACTCCTGACCCTCATGAGATGAAGCCTAAGGGGAAATGGCACTGAGCACCAATTCCATATCCTGTTGTTCTGTGGTCTAAATTAAGTGCTAATTAATTACCACTGGCATCTTTGGCATTGCCTGTCAAATTGGATTTAGGATATCCTTTCGCTGTTTAAACAAATAGCCCTACGTCTAAAGCTAAAACCCCACGTGTCAGCATTTTCTTTACTTTTAAATTTTTATTTTAAAATCCAGTGAGTATGTTCATGGGTTTTGCAGGTAGAATTCAAATAAAAGAAACAGGAATTGATATTGTCAATTTTGATTAATAGTCCCTCATTAATAAACATCCTGTTATTCAGTTTCCACCTGCAGTTGCTGATGTTGCCTGGAATCAATTAACTCATATAATTTGATTTATTTTACAAAGACATTTTTGGATGTGCTGTGCTGATGATAAAGGTTCTATATTTACAATTCGTGATTTAAGAAAGATTGTTACTAACTGCTTTTTATTTGTAATGTTACAAGACAGCTTTGGGCATTCTTGAACAAAAATATTTAAGCAATTTAAAAAGTTAAAGCTTTATTTATTTAAAACTATCTGTTGCCTTCTGAACCACACAGGCCACAAAAGCATACAAATCCAGGAACTATGACAGGTTGGTCTTTACAACAAGCTAGTTGTTCTGGAGAAAAAAAATATATCAGAAGTGGAATTAAAAATAAATTTAAAAAATATTCAATCACAGCAGAAGTTACACCACCAGCTAAAAATACATTTTAGGCATTAAGGTGGTATGCTTCTGTCTGAACACTTATTATTCTATGTAGTCTCACACTGCCTTTATCTACTATCCAAACACCTCTAAGAACCACATCAGCCTCTGCCCAATATTTGCCACAGGGGGTTTTGCTCTCTTCCATCCCTTCCCCAAAATCAGGCTTGTGCTCACAGTGTCTGTGTGGCTTTTGGGCAGGGATTTGCTCTTGTTTGAGCAAAATTTGCTGCTACAGGGCTATGAAAGAAGACAGAAATTAATGCCTTGTGCCCAGAGCTGCAGGCAGAGGAGTCCAGGATGCTCCTTGGGGAAGCTCATGGCCTTCAGCTGGCTCCTACCAAAAGCTGTGCCCAAAGAGGCAAACTGCAGGCACAACAGCAACGTGGACTAGACAGATCTGTCCTCTTAAGAGCACCAGTCAGAACCTGTTTGCATTCACACACAAAAAATTAACACCCAAGCCAAACTGGAGGACAGAGTGCTGGCTCTCAGTAAATGGAAGAACCTAGCAGGTCACCCAGTTGGATCAGTGTTCCAAAAGGGAGAACTGGAATTTTAGTAATAGGGAAGGTTTCATGGAAAGATATTGAATCTATCTCTTTGATAAAATTTGGTTTTGGGGAGTGAGACTTGATCCTTTGCCCATAGCAAGGTCTTTGGTGGAGCAACAATGTGAAGGTAGGCTCCTGCCCTTGCTGTCCATGCACCAGGGTGGCCCTCCTGCCTTTGGAGCTTCTGTGACTCAGAAGATGTCCAGAAAAACAAACAATCCCAAGGCTGAGGTGCAGATAAACTGTAATCCCCTCTCACAGCTCCTCAGTGGAGCAGGAGCACCTCCCCTTGTGCAGAAGAGCATGCGGGACTTCTCCAAAGCACTTTCCTGAATGAAGCCCCTGAATGTAGGGCCTGCAGTATCTTTAGATATTCAAATGTGTTTTTACATGCTGTTCTCAGCTACCCAGAAGATAAATTCTTTCTCCACAAGACAGGCATTCTGTGAGGTGTGTGCAAAGGCAAGAGCCCACACGCTCTTCTGCAGGGTCGTCGCATGGGAAGCAAAGTTCACCCACTTTATTTTTAACTGTTCTCTTATTAAACCAGGCTAAGCCAGAATAAATGCCTTTCCTCAGCTTTTCACAGTCTATTCAGCCAACTGTGAAGCAATGTTCAGAGCTAGTTTAGTTATTATTCTCGTTTAGGGCCGGGCTCCAAGGCAGTTCATCCAGGGAAGGGCTCGTGCTGTGAGATATGCAGGGGATCCCCTGAGGAAGCCCATTCTCCACCAGGGCCCTGTCAGCTGTCCAGGTGCTATATATAGCCACCCAATGGTCACATTTAAAGCCTGGGCTGTGGAGGAGGACAGCATTGAGTGCTCCTTCTTGTATCCCAGAGCAACTGAAGAGAAGGGATTTTTCCCAAAGTGCTGTAACACGAACCCACAGCTGCAGAGCACAGGAAGCCTATGGAGTTTCTGTAGGCCAGGAGCCATCGAGGCTATTTTCAGCAAAAGCAAGCTCTCAAGTATGTCTGAACTATTTCTGACCCCTCTTGTAACATATCCTACGCCATGACCTGGTTTCTCTATTACCAGCCTAGCCATTGTTTCAAATTCTACCTATGGAATGAACAGGGATTAAAATGCCTTCATGTTTTACACAGATAGATACAACTAGCTTAAAACTGTGTTAGTGCACTGTGAGCCCTGAGTTGTGCTTGTTTGTTGCATAGGAAACCACATGGCACATTTGAAAAAGGACAGACATTGTGGTGCTTTGGAGCTCCTCTATAAGCAGAAGCCTCAGGTCCCAGTTCCACACACACCAATCTCCCTGTTCCCATCACAATGCACAGATCTCACAAGCTGAGGACTCCACTGGTGATGTTTGCATCTGCTCAGCTTCACCAGCTGGTGAATACTACTGTAATTCATCTGAGCAAATCACCCATGCAGCCAGGACATAGATATAAAGAGGTTTAGCCTGCCTTCATAAATATCAAGAACTTGAATTTAATGCTGAATTTGAAATTTATCTGTGGAGTAGTGCAAGGAAGTGAACAGTTTACACAAATAGAGTTTGTGACATCAGGGGCTCCCTCACCACCAGTTACCTCCATAACTTTCCCAGGATGGAGTTAAGCAATGCACAGGTCCTTCCCTCTTCCCCCACAATGTATTTCGGTTTCTCTCCTCAGCTGGTGTATCCAGCTGGGTATGGATATCTCTGCAAGGTTTTGATCTATTATAGGACCCCTATTGTTGTTTGTTCTTTAAGAGGACTCTCAAAGCTGGAGTTCACTTGTCCTTTTAGTACCAAAACCCACTCAGATGCTTCCCAATAAACAACAACTGCAGCTGAACTGAAATAAATTGACGACAGGAAATTATGTGGCTGTGATATACTGTATCTCAGGAAAGTGTGTAACAGGCCTTAAATGACAAGAAAATATGTTGAGGAAAAACCCTGATAGTTTAGGTTATCTGTGCTTCATGTTATAGCTGTGGTTCCTTCCTAGCACTGAAAAACCCAGCTGCAAAAGCCCTGCGAAAATGTGCTTATACACACACAGACATTATCACTTCCTAGGACAGTACGTTTTATTATCAGGTTATTTTCCAGTACATTTGGCACAGTTAAGGTAAGTATATTAACTTTACTTCCAAATAAAGAAAACAAAGTTGTACTGAATGTCTCAGCCACTGTCAATGAGTTAAGAACTGACAGGAGGTCCAAGTAATCAACCCTGTCTACAGCACTGAGCTTTCCCCTGGGACACCTCCTCTGATCACACAATGTATCTGACTGGCATGGATGTAGAATTGCTTTCAATAAAGATTTTATTTCAAGGTTGGATGATTCTTTCCCAAATGTCTTGTCTCTAAAGCAAAGTATGTAATACCTGTTATTTTTTAACTCCTGTGAACCAGCGTTTGGGAAGGAGGGAAGCGTAAAACGTTGAGCTGAAAGCTGTTCATCATAAGAGACAAATTTTAACAAATTGATTGGGAGCTCTGCAACACCAGAAGTCAGAAAGCTGCTGCATAAAAACTGGCCTGTACCAGTGCACTGAAGAGGCCTGTTAACAAAATTATTGCTGGGGAGAGCTGAAGGCAGCTGAGCCCTTACCAGGGCCAAGTCCTTAAGCTACAACATTACATTTGCATATGCCTGAGAATAGATAGGAAAGAGACAGTGGCTAATTTGAGGATAATTATTGGCAAAGTGAATCAATGGGAGGCACACACTTTGACCTATTAAGGCAGTTCACAGGAACTTACATTTCAAATCAGTCCCATCATCCATGAGGGTGGGCAGCGCTGGCTATGACAGTGGTTGCCAGCACAGTTCAGCAAAGCCACAAAACCCACCCAAATGGAATACCCCACTCAGAGAGGAGCTGGGTCCTGATTCCATAAGGTTAGTTCCTATACCAAGAGGAGAGATGACATGAACACAGCATTTTAAATCTTTTTTGGTGGAGTTCCATTTATTCTTATCTATCATTAATCTCTCTTGGCCTCTGTGTTGGTCTTGGTTTCTGTCTCTAGTGGCAGACTTCCCTAGTGAACACAAATATTGTGCATAACTGGAGGACAGGATTCTGATAACAATAAAACCTCATTTTATCCCCATTTTATTCAGGGGATGGCATTTCCTACACCTGCCATTCTAGCCCATACCAAGCAACCCCTTCTTACTCTTCTGACCCCCTCATTTTGTAATGTGTTGTCCTTTTGTCACAGTCTATATTACCAGTTTGTGGAACAATAACAGGATTTTCCTATTGAATAGTTACCCTTAAATATAGTTTAAAACAGTGAAAGAATACCAGGCATGGCTAAAACCAGTTTTGCTGAGGGTAGAAATGCCCCTGTCATTGAGCAAAATTAAATCCTCATTGGCTGGAAAAGGATAAGAAAGTAAAAGTGAGCAGTTCTCAAAGCAGCTGGCTCTACCCTCCAACACTCTCCAGCCTACAGTAAAACAGTGTCCTTTCCAATAGGATTTTCCTCCCTAAGTACACTGAATTCCCCAATGTTTTATGTGCAATAGGAATATTAAGATATTGAGTCAGAGTCACTGTGGAAACCCTTTCTCCTCCTCAGCAGTTACTACAAAGTAAAAATGGATGAAGAACATTTCCTAACACCTACTGTGTTTGGAGCAGTAATCCAGTGTGCTTTCCAAACGTCAGAATTAATAATGATTTTATTTAGAGAGTTTGAAAAGTGTAGGTTTAATGGAACTAGAGAGCCAAGTCACCATACAATGACCCTCTTAGCTGTAGGCTTGCCCTGCTCTCCGTCACACGTTTTCCAGCTTGCAGTTGCCTTGGCAACAGCCAAAGCATAAATTCCAAGTATTTTTCCTTATATATCTGCCATTGACACTACAGCCCTCCTATCAGACACTTCTGCTGTTTTAATTCATCATTAGTTTCATTACTATTAATAATGGGAACTGTATTTTCTGCGTTTCTACCGACTTGTGATTTTAAGGACTGAAGACATTCTTGAGACTCGGTCATTTTGGAGGGAAAAAAAATAATAATTTTGTGCAGCATAGCACCCAGCAATTTCTTGATATGGTTCCAACATCTGTGGCACTGGATTATAGATTGTTTCTAAAATAACCTTAAATTGATGGATCATTGCTCCTTTCATTTGGGTTTGACAAAAAGTACCTCTGGCATTTCCTTTCACTCTTTTTGTTGAAAATGGTGTGTCACTCTTTCTGCTCTTTTTCTTGCCAAAAAAAGAATTCTTGTCCATTTTTTCAATGTTTTCTCTTTTAACAACTCAATTTCACCTAGTAGGTATAGTAAAAGAACTAAGTCTGCATATTTTGTTTTGATTTGCACTGACTTCTTTTGTAGACAGATGATAAAAATATCAGTTATAGAATTTCTTTGGTAAATGTCTGTAATCCAAAAAGACATAAAGTCCAAAACTTATAATTATTTTATTCAGGGTGGATTGAGTTCCTTCTTTCTACTTCTTCAGTAGCTGTGTTTTACCACATATTATTTAACTATTCAGACTTTCCGTGTTTCCAAGTTTGCTTGCTTTATGGGTTTTTTTGTTCTTATGGTGCAAACAAGTGAAAATGCATTGTTATATCATGGATTTTTAAGACACTTTCTCAATGCAGTACTACTTATTGTAGCATTAAGGTCAGGGAACTTAAATGTACACAAATTTTCTTAATGCCATGTTACATATGAGCCACAGTCAGTTCCTCTCCACCACTAACACACCCCAAGCACAGCCTCCACTGCCTCATGCCACATCCCCACCTCCTGATTGCTGGGAAATGTTATCAGCCCTGGACTTTGCCAGGATGTCATAAGAAGGATGGAATCGCCAGATAAACCAGGGGAATTATTCTCCTTCAGGAAGATGGCAAGCAAAAGCAGAGGGGTTGGCCATGCATCTTCCATTTTCTGTGTTCCCATCAGGAACAGGGGGTCTCAACACCTTGCTCCACATTGTACAGACAAAGGAAGGCAGTCCCTCAGTCCCTTCAGTAAATTGAACTCTGTTGCCACATTTCTTCACCCTGATTCTGCCCATCCATGGTCCATTGCTTCCTTCTCCCTGCAAGGGGCTTCTCCTTCAGCTCCATCAATGCTGTTCATTATCAACACCCTCTTAAAAATTAATAAATTAAATAAATAAATAAATTAAAATAAATTATTGATATTTCACTTTAGAATTTTAATTAATTATTGATATTTAACTTTAAATTTACTGAATTTTAACCTTAGAAATAATCAATAAATTGATTATTTCTACAGTTACGCAAGAAAAAGCTGCTGAATTTCCCCCTCCAGTGAACATGCATCTCTACTCCTGCTGATGCCATCTCCAAATACCTTGTGAAGTTTCCAACTTTTACCACATAACAAGCTCAACAGAAACCAAATCTTTCTCCTGGAGAGGTCCCAAGCTTTTTGTACATGCCTCTGCATAAGTGGCATGAAGCAAAACAATCTCATCACCTCTGTAACATTTTTAATTGTGATAAAGATGTGTGACATCAATCAAAGCCCACGCAGTCACTTGGCAACAAAACTTCCAACTTTTGAGACTTTCTGAACTCCTAAGAGAAGAGATGATATATTAATATTACCACAGAAGAAAGATAATTAATTTTTTTTAAAAATTAATGAAGATGCTATATTTTAAGAAACTAATAGTTAAGCCAATCTGATTAGTGCCATATGGAGAGTGTTTTGTGGAATGGACACCACGGTTACTAGCACGAGGCAGAAGTATTCTTCCTATTTATATATGGGGAAAAAAAGCATGAGTGTTGATGCTCCAGGAATGTGGTAAACGATGAGATTGGCACAAATCCACAAGAGATGCTTTTTGCTGTGTGACCCACCCACTAACATGAAAGAAACACTTTTCTGAGTGCCTGGAGCCATTAGGTCTCACAAAGTTTCTTTTCCTTATAGTGTGGCTTGCTGTAAGTTCAGCTACAGGTATGGGAAAACAGAGACAGCTGTGATGGCTTTTAAATGGCTGTCTGGATTTTGAAAAGGTAAATGAGTGACAATGGCAGAGAGGGGGGGAAAAGCAGAACTTGGCTTCAACAATCCAGTTGGAATACTGGAGTTAAAACTAGCAGGTTAAGGAGGCATCCATAAATTCAAACATTTACATAATAAAGCTACATTTAGTTTGCATTCCTTGGTGGAGCTGTGCAATTTATTTATAAAATATGTGTCTTCATTTACTAGTCTTTCCAACCCTAGAATACATAATATATTCTGGAGGGTTGAGGGAAATGGATTTCTACTTAGTCTGTACTCACCACCGCAGAGATTTATGCCAAACTTCCTACCTAAACTCCATCCATTAAACCTGTGCTGTTCTTAGACCACACTTCTCCATCCTTAATGCCCTTTCCACAGGAATATTAAGTCTTAATATAGACACAAGATCAACTTTTAATAATAATAGTCCTGCTCTTGTAATTTTGTGGGTAATAAAGATATCAAAGGTTATAATCCTTACCATTATTTTCTAAGTCATCTCATTAAGGTATGTGGTCTCTGTGTCTTCCAAGAAACTTTGTGTCAGGATAAGGCATGCGAAAGTCTTTAGTTACATAAATTTCACAATCCATTTCAGACCATACTCACTTTATTGGATTTAAATTAGCAGAAGGAATGTGTTTCATATGAGCCCTATATTAAGGGGCTTTTTTTTTGGTTTTCACAACTCTTTCAGTGCTGGAGACCATGTTAAGGGAAGCAGGGAACCTTCTCCCTTGCACTACAAAATCCCTCCTTTCCTTGTTTGTCACACTGGCAGACATTTCCCTTGCCTCCCTGTTTTCTTTCTTTTGGATAAGTTAACCAAACAAACACCCCTATCAGGAGAAACATTTTAAAAGTGCCTCTATGTGCTTCGAGAGCAACAGTGACTCCTCTGACACCCTTCTTTTTTAACCAGTTCTTTCCTTTTTGTCAACAGGATAGCAGCCAAGGAATCCGTGAATCTTATGTCAACACAGAGCTTAGGAATTGTGTTTGGACCAACACTGCTTAGACCTGAAAAGGAGACAGGGAACATGGCAGTCCACATGCTGTACCAAAATCAGATAGTTGAACTTATGCTGAGCGAGTACAGCAAGATCTTCGGCTTGGGGGAAGACTGACAGACAGGGCCTGTTATTGAAAACGTTCACATCTGTCTTGATGTCTAATATTTTTACATTTCTGTAAACATATCTCTGAAATATTTCTTTTTCTTTCAAGTGACAGATGCCTCGTTTTGTGCAAACTTAATGATGATTTTGTGTCTAATTTTCAAACATTGGAATAAAAAATATTGTCAACATTTGCCTATATGTATTCTGCATTAACCCTTTGAGAGTTTCATTATGCTAGCACTCCAAGTGTCACTTTTTCTGCAAGCTGAGCATACAGCATATGGCCCTAGACCATAGAAAATGCTGTTTACCAACATATGCAATGGCACAGAAAGACAGATAATAATTGAGGAGGTTTGTGGAAAACGGATTAAAGTATGTATATTTAAAGCAATGAATTAAGGCAGTGACACGAGATCATTCATAGCTAATCTGAGTATAATTTACCTTTCTCTTTGATATACGTTGAAAATTAAAGACATGATGAATAATGATTTGTCTACCCTGAGAGCTGGGAAAAAAAATTGCATTTAATGCTTTTAAACAAATAAAATAAACAAACACAAACAAAATGAGAATGTCACCATTTGCATAACAGTGCCTAAAAGAAATTAAAAATGGAATTGGAACTTTGGCATTTTTACTTAAACGCAGTACATGAAATGAAGACATTGCATGACTGCTCATTTTAATGTAACATCCATTTTGATTCTTCATCACACTGTACATCTGCCCGCTTTCCCCAGCTATCTCATGTTCTGTAGCATTTGTATTGTGCTCCTGAGGATGCTTTATTGGTGAACTACATTAAATTCATCTAGAAAGAACTTTAAAAAAAAAGCCTTTTCATATGCCCTTAGGATTACTTGGCTAGACTTGAATCAATTTATGCATTTGATGGTTAGTTTCAGTTGTCATGGATAAACAAAAGGGTAACTGTCTAGAATATATCAAATATTGTTTCATTTTGAAATGTATGTTTCCAGCTATACACATCTCCTACCCTGTTTTGTAAAAGTATTCTGGTGATAAAATGTAGACTTATGTTTGACAGCTTTTTAATCAAGTTCAAAGAGAATAAATAAAACTAATCCAGTGTGGTAAAGAGTCTGTCTGGTTATCGATTTGTTCATAAAATGAAAAATAAACCATGTAAATAAGATGTGTGAAACACAGATCCAGAAGCAAATATTTAAAGCAATTAAAGACCCCAAAACATAGGATTAATGCATAGGTCTGCTGTGCATGAGAGATATGTCTTCAATATCACCTCAGCAGATCCCGGGCTGCTTCAGTTTTTACTCAGCATTGTTGTGCAAAATTCCACGTTATTCAGGAAAGGTCACTCCTTGGAGTGGTCATTTATGGGAACAAATATATAATGAGGCCTGATGGTTAACTAAGACCAGGCTCTTTCATCAGGTGCTAACACAGGCAGAAAACAACACCAAGAAAGCATAAAAACCAGCCCTGAGATGGTTTTTCTGACTGCTCATGTCTGAAAAATCAAGCAAAACAGAGGGGTAGTGACCAGTAGTTAAAATGAAAAACATGAAACCAAACAAAAATCTCCCTCGTATCACAAATATCCAGCTCAACAACTTCTGAACAAAACTATAATATACTGGAGAGCCCAAATTCACTTTATGTTCAAGAAAATATTTTTCATGTTAATGTCAAGCCGTGAGTGCTTAAACAGTGATGCTTTTCAGGATCATCATCTGTAGACTCTTTTAATAGCAACAAACCAGGCGCTGTTTATAGCCTGTGGAAATGGCTGGAAGAAAGATAGTCAGAAGTTCAGTCTATTCCTTAATAAAGGCCATTCACATTATGGCCCCACGGGTGCTCACAATCATGCTATTGAAGTAATTTCTGCTATTACTGGAAATGAAAAGTTCACTTGTTACTTGGAGCCTGTTGCACTCAGAAGAAAAGATTCCTAATTAATTAATTAATCTTCTTTCAGGCTTTCTTCGGAGCATGGAGACTCCTCTTGTCTTGTTTTTGTAAAACAAGGCTTATGAAATGCACCATATCTCTCTCAAGATCAACTGGTTTATAGAGGGGGGAAAAAAAAAAATCAAGGAAACTTTTGGACACATGAGCCTTTCTTTGGGTTTGAAGGGTTCCTTACAAGAACACTGCACAAAAATGCTGACTGCTCTGCTAAATGCTCTGTTAAATTGCAGCCTGGACGTGGGCAGAGAATCTGGGGGGACACAAGTGGCTCTCACCAGAGGAGTGTATAAATCCAGGGCCTGCAGCAGATGCCTTTCCTTTCTCATCCCGACAGCACAAAGGAATGGCCATGCCTTGCTACCAAGCTGCTTCCTTCCCCAAGAGACCAATTCTTCCTGTCTCTCTTAATACATACATTAATTTAATGGGAAAAATTACTGACTCAACCATTAGTCAAAGAGCCAGCCCTTCAGGCCCTGCCATCAGCAGAAACCAGAAGGATAAAAGAGGGGAAGAGTGGGAAAAAAATAAAAAATAAGTGTTCAAGCCTTAACTGCAGCAGGGTTTCTTTCCCTGCTTAGGTAGTTTGCTCTTTATTACCCAAGCTCACAGCCCAGGACTCTTGACAGACTCTTGTTGCTGGACATAAACATTCTTAATCCCAAAAGTGTCCAAGTTTTGCAATTCACTGAACCTGTATTGCCACCACATTGCTCTTCCACTTGTTACTTATTGGAATATTCACTATCACTTGGTAGCAATTCTGCTCAAACTCTGTTAAATTTTTAGCAAGTCAAAATTAGACTTGCAGAAGGCCTTTCTTTTTCAGGAGTCAGCATCAGTTTGAGAAGGGCCACAGATATTTTGAGCAAGGAGCTATTAATGGTAAATGATCAGAAAAATTAAACCTGAGAATGCAGCAGAGACAAAAATGTCCAATGATCACTGTTTATCTGCATCTTCTCCCTGTGAAGAGCATCTTCTACTCAAACTCAACTGAGAAACATGTGCACAAAACTCGGATTGATTCAGTAAAAGGAGATATCAGAAATAAACCTCTAACTGAACCAAAAAAGGGCATTTCCAGCTATAAAATTTTATCATTAAAATAAAGATAAAACATCGGCATGTGGAATTGTAATCTTCAGTGAGAGACTGTCAGTTTTTAACTCAAGAAATTCTACTCCAAAGCAGGATTTCTAAAACAATTATGAGACACACTGACTTGCTGAGCTACAGGTGAAAGAGGAGACAATCTCCCCTGAACAATCCTTTATTCCTCTTTTTATTTACATACATGTAGATACACATTTTTGGAGGCAGCATGCATTTTAACAGTTCTTTAATTCCCTGCCAGCACGGTGCAGGTAACACTCAGCCTTTTTTGCAAGCCCCCCATGCTGCAGCAGAGCCTCAGGCTGTTGTTCAGCCCTAGGCACTCAAGAAGTTCAGCTAATCAATTTCCACATAGGATGCAGACCTTGGGTAGGGTGAGTTGGGCTCACAATCACCACTGTAACCAGGCAGGGTGTAGGTTTTGCATGGCTAATCCTCAAAGGAGGCTGGCAAAGAGCCTTGGGGGTGCACAGCAGGTCCCTGCATGGCAATCCTGGTGCAGGAAGGAATCCTGGAGCTCAGGGAAGATGAGCATCAGCAGAGGAATGGGGCTCATCACAGCTCCTGGGCTTTGCAGGATGCAAAAATGGAGCCCAGGGCTGTTGTTTTGTAGACTATAGGAGCCTTTCCTAGTACCCAATTTTGGTTAAAACACATCAATGTTTCTGTAAAGATCAAGGGACAAACAAGTGGCCTGTGGAGGTCAGGCTGTACCCAAACCTTTCTCTTCAAGAAATGCTTCAGGATGCTACTAAAGCCAAAATCTCATTCTTGTGCCAATTTACAAGTGATCACAGCAAATGAATGTCCTCTGCCATCACTCTGGGCTATTTTTACACTCCACAACCTCATATTTCCAAACATACCTGAAATATTGTGAGAATTAATGTACCTTTTTGCTTAGAGGGTCTTGTTGCAAAGATTTGCTTCATGTTGGGTAGAGAACATGAGCCTTCACCGCAGGTTTTCACACAAAACAAACACTGATGTTTAAAATAAAGCTGAATTCCATACTCAGGACATGATAGTTGGGGAGGCAATGCCACTGTCCATAAATGTGTAAGAATCTCAGACACAGAGACGGTTAATGTGCCAAAAGGGAACTTTCTAATTTAGTGCTCTTTTAATTCAGACCCAACTTTTTTTTTCCTTGCTTTTTAAGTAGACTGATAGAATTGTTTGGGTTGGAAGGGACCTTAAAAATCACTTCATTCCAACCCCCTGCCTTGGGCAGGGATACCTTCCACTATCCCAGGTTGTTCCATACCCCATCCAACCTGGCCTTGACCACTTCCAGGAATGTGGAGTCCATAAAACACTCTGGGCAAACTCTGCCATGACCTCACCATCGTCACAGACACTTTCTATTCTACACCCTGAATTCACCTCTAATAATCAGGGATTTGGGATTTTGCAGGCACCCAGAGCAGGGTAACCTCAGAGACAACAGAACAGAATGAAATTTGTCTTACAGCGCCTTGACCACGGTGAAGTTTTGTGACTTTCTATAATTTGCCCTTAAACCCTCAGAAATGCTTCAGAGGTGCTGGGAATTCGTGTACCAGCAAAGCAGGCTGTCCACACCTCCAAGACACCTGGGGCCACCCCTTACACCTTCAGTGGAAGTTGAAGGCTTTGCTCAACAAGTGTAAGAGAGACCATAAAACACTGCAAGCTCAGATTGAGTGAAAATTAGTTATCCACAAAATACCACTGTTTTAGAGCACATTTCAGTTAATAAAATATAGACTCAAATTCCACACAGTTCTTCTCTCCTCTTTGTCAAAGAGCAATTTCTGTGCTCAGCTCTCATCCATAAGTTTTTTGGCTGCATTTCTGGTGGGTAAATGGAACAACCACCTCTCCACCACTGATTTCTATATTGCCTCAAAGCTTTCAAAGAAGCAGCTCAGAAGCTTTTTGGTTGCAATTTGGGGTAGGTGGTGCTATGGCCTCTGCTCTGGAAAATTAAAGTGACCATTCTGAAAGCTGTTTGACCAGCCCATTGCTCAGGCTCCAGCCTGCCCATTGCAGTAAAAAAGGTAGAAAAAGTCCAGTGTTATGTCAGCCTTTCCCACAGGGGATGTTTCTTTGCAGCCCCAGGCAGTAAATGGTTTTAAATAAATGGCTGAACACCCTGTATACAGTTCTGTCTTTATGTAGTTTCTGTCACTTATTATCCATTTTTAATCCTGCTAGGCTCTTTGTCTTAATGGTATCTGATGAATTTCCCAGGTTAATTATGCACCATGTAAGAAAATATTTTACTTGTATCACTTTTAAATTCATTAGCTTTTAGTACCATTGTATAGCACTCTGCTTGCTCTTGATTTATGGGAAAGGCTAAATAGGATCATCTGAGTGACCTCTCCTGGCAATTCACTCTCCTATATACCACTAACACATCACCTCTCATTTGTCTCTTAATCAATTTAACCTTCCCTCAAATGGAAGATCTGCCACACCTCTTATAACTTGCTCTGTCTTTCACTGGATGCTCTGTGCATCTATTCTGCCTTTTAGAACCAAGCTCTTAACCGTCTAAGGGGGAGGGATCCTTAATATTTTCATTATTGAACCCTTTGCAGCTCTTAAAATAATCAAGCTTCTTGTTTGTATCTGATTTCTGCTCTGCACTGAAGAACTGAACTGTCCTTATTGCTTGGGCCAGGTTCACAAGGGAATTTGGGGAATTAAATGCTATTTTTGTCTATATACAGAGAATGTGCCAGTGCTGCTGCTTTCTCCCTTGTGGCTACTTCACCTTGCAGCTTTCCAAATTTCCATCAGCAGCTTTGGCCACATAATCCTGGCTATCTGGTACCTGCCTGGACCAACTCTTATCTTGGTTCCTGGGCCCCTTGCTGTCTTTTACCCACAGGGTAGGTGGGTAAAAGGGTGAGTAGGGAATTTAAAATGCCAGCTCAGGGACACGGAGTTGGAGCCTGCTACAAGGGTCCTGCACATTTAATCAGCTCCCTCAGCACGGGTGCAGTGTGGGGCTGCATCCTCACACACCCAGGGGGAAGCACAAGGGTGATGCTGTGCACACTCTTGTTTTTCAGCTGGAGGACCCAAATTTTCACAGAACCACAAATTCCACACACCCCCAAATCACCCAGTGCTGCAGGAACACAGAGCTGGTGCTCACCTTGCTCCACAGGACACTGAGCTCAGACAAAGCAACACAACAATGTGGCTTACTCCAGAGTTATGGAGTGTCGTTGGTTGAAAAACAAATCAAATTCCCTCTTGTGTTTATGATCTGCTTTACTTCAAATGGGAGAACTGAAAAATAAGGCAACTACCTTAAACAAACACGCCCCAAGATGCAAAATGTGAGCACCTTCCTCAGACCTGCGGTGCCATTCTTTTTCACATTGTGTCCCTTTGAAGTGCACATAGCCAAAACTGTTGGCAGTGCTTTCCCTCTGATGCTGCAGTTTTTGAGAGTATTATGCATATTGCAGATGCGGTTTTCTTGCACTAGATTGAAAAAAAGAAATAATCTTATTAAAAATGTAAAAGGATTTCAGGGTTCTGTGCATACTCAGAGAAAAGAGAGATGTCAACAATAAACATGCCATCTGAACAATACGGAAGGACCTCTGTCCCATGGGCATAATAGATGTTTTATTAATAACTTGCTTTTATATATTTTTCTCATTTCCCAAAACAAAGGGAGGAGGAGGGGAAAATGAAAGAAAAAAAAAAGGAATGGGTTTGAAAATCAAAACATTTCCTTGACTGGACAATTCAACATAGGGGGATAAATTGAGACCTGGTGCACTTCTGGGTCTGTGTTCTCCTGTCCCGGGTGTATTTCTTACATCTGATGGCATGAGGGAAAAGCCCCCCTGGTTCTCCAGAGTTTATCATGGAGTACATCAGCTCCAGCTAATGGATTGGAAAGGTGAGTCTTTTAAGTGGCTCCAGCAGACTCAGCACCAGCAGAAAAAGATGTTACTCATTGTCTGAGGCTGCTGGACAAGGTGTTAGAAAGGAGAGGGAGGACAGGGAACACTTTTTCATTATTCTGGAAGAAATAGAGAAACCCTGACACAGCAAACTAATATTTTCCCTGATTTTCCTTGTTTTGTCAAGTAGATGCCTCAGGAATGGATAAAAGAGACAGATGAGTCTTTGCTCCTCTAGGTACCTTCAACAGGAGTGTGTGTCCAGACCCTGAGGTCTGGCCCATATCAAGTGATTAGGTCCAGGCAATGGTCACCCTCCAGAGGCATTTTAACCTCTTTATTCACTCTCTTTACCATGATATATTTTTCCCTCACACAGAGCCTGTGTTTCAGGTAATTGAGACCTCTTTGGAAATGCTGTTCCTACAGTACAGGCCCTCAGTAAACCCGTTTTTCATCCCAAATGGCTTTCATAAAGCTAGGCAAATATGGCAGGGGGAAAGAGGGACATGGGATGAATTAAGGCATGGGGTGTTGGAACAATATGATCTTTA
This sequence comes from Zonotrichia albicollis, assembly GCF_047830755.1. Lineage (NCBI taxonomy): Eukaryota > Metazoa > Chordata > Aves > Passeriformes > Passerellidae > Zonotrichia > Zonotrichia albicollis. The sequence goes on along the minus strand of NC_133828.1, from coordinate 4,247,202 downwards.
AGATCCCTTCCAACCCAAACCATCCCATGATTCTGTTCTATGAAGGGAATGAGCACCTAAAGTAATTTTCCTCTTCCATTTTCTGCCACTGTACATGACCTGGCCTATTATAGAACAACACTTACATTTTGTTTTTTGGATTGCCTACCTGTACATATAGATGGAAAATATTATGGAAATAGATGCTGCTAGAGAAATCTGTGATGTTCTTAGAGGCTGAGAAAGAGGAGGGCTCCACCTTGGAAGCAACACCATTTATCCGTAAGATCATCAGTGGGTACTTGGTAGGACAACATTGCTTTGGAGCAAGTAAAGAGAGGTGAACCTTGAGATCCATGGCCAAAGGGTCTACAGGCTCTTCTCAGGCACTAAAAAACCTTTCCAGTATGCAGAAATTCCTATTTACTCACATAAGGCTTTAATTGCTTCATATCCCAAATAAGTTTCTACTCAGAGTAGATTTTAACCTTTAGAGGCCAAAACCTTTTTTATTATTTTATTTTCTTACCTGTGTGGTTGCGGATTTATTCATAGAAGAATTGGAACATTTGACCCCAAACATGCCCAAGTGCAGAAGGAACCCTTCACTTCCATGTCAGCTTGGGATGCCTTTTTCTGCCTTACACAAATTCGTTTTGCAAGGCTGCAGGGGTCACAAGCTGTGCCTCTTGCCTTTCCTAGGGACACTCTCCAGTGAAAGAAACCAGGAAAACTCACTGGACAGAAAGGAAAAAAAATCTGTCTAATTAAGAAGCAAGCGTGCATCTGTCTCGGGCCACTTGCCAAGCATAATGTGGTGGGGAGGCAAATCATTGTGCTGCTGGAAACTGCTCCCCTTGGGCTGGCTGGCTCCAGAAGGGCAGGGGACAGACGCCTCCCAGCCAGGTTCAGCACTTTCTGTGCCCACCTAATGGAGAGGAAGTTGTGGGATTTGTCAGAAGTCCATCCGAGCACAAACATGCCAGAGGTTCCTGAAGCTCAGACAGCTCTGAATGCTGGCTCTGATTTGCTGATGTAAAGCTACACCTTGCTCTGCTGTGAAATCAGAGGTACAAGTGCACAGCAGCAGATGTGCCTCACTTTTATCTCCAGGAACCTGTGGCCAGACTGTGACAAAACGAGCCCAGATGTGGCTCCAGGTGTCACCAGGTGCTGGGAGGAAAAGGAGCATGGGAGGTATGTCAAAATGGATAGGCAGTACAGCAGGAAAAGCCGGATCACTTGGGAAATGTGGAATATTCCATATTTTCTGATACTCTCCAAGGAGACTGTGCTCATGGAAAGAAGTCTCCTGAACACCTTAGACTGGAGCTTGATGAAAAAGCTATTCCTGCTCTTGAAGTTCATGATATGAGCTTGGATATATTCCAACTGTTCCTACAATTATTTTATTAATTTCACATTATATCCTTCTGAAGTCAATAAGGGAAGAGACGAGAGAGAAAAGGAGGTAGCCAGACACCCCATGAACAAACCAGAGACCACTCAGCACCATCCTGCCACCACAGATGATGCAGGTGAGAAGCAGTATCCATTATACCAATAACAATTTTGGCAAGTGCATAATTTTTCAACCTTGATCCACCTTCTAGAAAAAAAAAAAACCCAGTCCCTGTGTTACTGATTTCTCTTACACAGTCACTCTTTGGCCAGTAAGGTCCTGAGTTGGCCTTTACCATCTTTCTGGTTTTAGGAGCACATGGAGAGACTGATACAGAGCATAGATCAGATGCCAAATTCCTTTTTAACCCTTTTCCTCTTCTTTTCATCAACCAAACCTACAAATTCTTCAAGCGCTGTCTCATGTTAGGTTAGATATTGGGAAGAAATTATTCCCTCTGAGGGTGGCGAGGCCCTGGCATAGGTTTCCCACAGAAGCTGTGGCTTCTCTGGACAATATTGTGGAAATGTTCCAGGGCAGGTTGGATGGGGCTTGAGATAGTGGAAGGTGCCCTGCCCATGTAAAAGGGGTAGAACAAGACAAGCTTTAAGATTCTCTGCACCCCAAACCATCCTGTGACCCTATGATTCTGTGAAATACAATTGAGAGAGATCCCAGCTCTCACAGAAACATCTTTGCTTAACATCCAGCCCGTTGATGACTGTAACTTAATTACCGTGCATACTGTACCGGTGACAGTAAATATTAGTGCTGTGTGCCACAGAACAAATATCCCGTGATGAAAAATTCAAACGGTATCGAGCTTTTCATTAGTGCTCTAATGGCTTTCTCACACATCCAGCTCATTTTTAACTCGACCTGCTAGGGGAAGGAAATGACATACTTGCTGTTGAATAAGACAGCGCCGAGATTACATGAAGGTGCGTTTTTATGGGTAAAGAAACGTATGCCACATTAATCTATTTTTATGCCTTGCAGTACGTGCTGATGAGTCATTTGAATGCCAAGTTTCATTAGTAAATTGGGAGTGATATAGGCAGCTCGGCGCTAAAATAAAAATGTATATTTCATTTAAGAATGCAAAAAAAAGAAAATTTCAGCAGTGCTGCAGAATGTCTTAGAACACTAAGTAGGGTTGTAGGATGTAAGCATTAAATCTTAGAACCCTGTTTATAAAGGAAATTTTGTGTCTATAAAATGCACATTAGTAATACAATCTGCCCAATATCGTATTGTTCTATTATTTCTCTATGGATCATATTAGTCAGTGTCCTGTTAACATCCATTTTATCATACTGTCATAATATTATATTGAAATGAGATCTGGCACTTTTGGGGTCCTGTGCAAGATGAAAAAATGGGTCTCCAGCAGTCTTCCTCTTAGATATAATTGAAAAAGAGGCAGGCATGAGGGCATGCTGTGATTCACGCTGCCGGAGAGTGATCTGGAATCATTCAGATGATGAGTACATAGAGAATGCCGTGCACAGAAAGATGGCAATTTGCTGTACTAATGTTTTGAAAATGAAAATTTCTAGCTGTTTTGCAGAGGAGCTTAGTAGGAAAGGCAGAAGGAAAAAAAATGATAAAATCTTTTATAGTTAAGTCAGATTATTTCTGTTGTTTTTGGAGAGGCTGCACAAAGAAATGTGCTTTCTGGAGAATGGTATAAAGCGTAAATGAATATTGCTTTATTGACCAAAATAAGTATAAAATACAGGAAATGGAAGGAAAACAGCAAATGAGGAAAATTCTATCCCATTCCTTGAGGAGCAGATTTACAAAGGGATCCAGGGGCACCTTTCAGGCTCCTTAAACCAAATTTGGATCCCCACTGAGGCCACTTAGCCAAAGGGATGGGCACCTACAAACACCCAGTACTTCAAGCCCATAAGCCTATATTTCTGCCATCAAACCCAGTTTCAAGCTGCCTGACAAGCCCCAGCAGGAATGAAAACAATGCTTCTCCTCCTTTCCAAATAGATGATAAATAATGGTATCAATGTCCTGTTCCTCTGGTGCTTCCACCAAGCTTTAATACTAACAAATAAAGCAAACCACCTCTTCCAACCTTTGTTCAGTATCTATGCTGTCAATACTGATGCACAGTCAGTATTAAAATGTTATTTTTATTTTTCTTCTTTCCTTTGTTTTGACTAGCTTTGTTCTTGATATCATCATTTGGTATTAAATGAAAATTCAATACAAAATTATGTCCCTTTCTTCAGGATTTTGTTGCTAAAGACTGCCAAGCTCATGCAGCTGGCCTGTCCCCAAGAGAGTGACCCTCTCCACCTGACCTGAGTCCTCTTCAAGGAACTGAACCAATCTCCTGTAAAAACCCAACTCTGTCTTTGGGACGCTGGGGATTCACTCAAAGATCTGCAGAGAGAGCAGGACCACAGGGCTTGGCTCAACCTTTCAACATCCAGGGGAACATTTCCTCATTCAAACACATGGATAATAATCCATGTTAGAGAATATTCTTTTCAGAAACCATGCTGTACAGTAACAAGTTCTCTAACTGCATGTTGGAGCAGACAGGATCAATTCCAGGGTTGTTCAACAGGATTTAAAGCTCCTTTAAAATATGGTACATCCAATTTTCCCCCTTCATTTTATAGTTTAAGTTCCTCTCACTACCCCTCACCATCCCATGCCTTTGTTGGTGACATTTTTAAATCATCATTCCCTGCTCTCCTTAATGGATCTGGTTTTACCATTGCTATTTAAATTTTTTATAAGTCTCTGTACACTGAAACAGTGGAAGTGTGATCTTTGCAGCAGGAAGGAGGAGACTCCTCTGCTCAGGAGGAATATATGTGCTTTGCAGGGCTCTGAGTGACCCAAAAAAATAGACGGTTCCTGGGAAAACACTGCTAAGCACCAAGATGGGCAGTTTACTACACGTGCAAGTCCAGGTGAACAGGGAATCTTCAAGAAACTCCCATTGAGCTGAAATTGGCACCATTTTATAGCTTTCAGTTTTGAGGTCACAGTCACCCG
>NC_133828.1:4152794-4237794 GCF_047830755.1 Zonotrichia albicollis | reverse complement strand
AATTGAAGGACTTTGAAGAATATTTGAAAGGAATAACCAAAACTATTTACTAGTTTGCATATTTGAATAGAGTCATGCTGAACTCAACATTCAGTTAATAAATTCAAGAGAAAATTGGTTAGTAACATCATGACTTCTGTGATTCTACAGATGAAATTTATAAAACAACAAACATTAAAAAACCCTAATCAAGACCAAGAAACTCAAAGTTCAAATGAAGGAGTAACAGTTTTTGACATAATTTTGTCCTCAGTAGAATTTACTAACCTTAAAGAAATTTCTGTTTCATGCTACTGGGGGTGGAGGATGCACAGAGTATGACATGACAACCAAAGCAGCAGGAGTCAAGGTAAGTCCTGTTTTGAGTTTATAACCATTTTAACATCACTAACGCTGCCAGGGTCACATCTCCACAGCTGTGGGGCTGCTGCAGTTGCTCAGGTAAAACCTTTCTTTCTCAGGAGCTGGACAGTGCATGGGGAGGCACATTGCCATGCCAGCACTTCGTTTTGAGTTAAATCTGGCACAATATTGCAGATAACTTTTGAGGAATTGCAATAAATTTGTCTAGACTCATACACAAACTGCTGTCAGGTGGCTGAAGGCAATTTCTTCAAAAGGTGACTTATTTAGTGGCTTCAATGATAATCAAAAAACATGCAACTAAACAACTGGTTGTCTGTAAGGTGCCTCCCAACCCTAACAATTCTGAGATTAGAGTATATTCCTTTTCTGTATGATTGGCCATATTTTAAAATGAGGAGAACCATGGATTTCTAAATACCTTGTGCCAAGCAACACAGAATGAAAAATTTTTTCCCTCTAGCTCATCTTTGCAATGGGCACCTATGGCTAAAAAGGGGAGAAAACCAAACACCAACTTCATGTTTAAAACACATTCCCATGGATCAAGTCCAGCACCTTCATCACTTATTTATGCAAACCAGTGAGAGCACAAACCAGAAATCCATCTATTCTGTGCCACTCTGGTTGTAATGTTCCACCCAAGTAGATGGGTGGGATGTTGGATTTCCACTGAGGCATTCCCACACCTGGATTTCCAGCAGGAAAAGCAGAGGGATTGTGTTCACACAGCAGGTAGAGGTATGTGGGCAGTGCACAGTGAGTGTTACAGCCCGTGAACCTCAGCTTGGGAGTTTATTTTAGCGCTCTGCACCTTCCAGGCAGGCTCGTGACTTGGCTTGCAGGTTCCCATGGCAAGATGACAATTACAGAATAGGTTAACTTCCTGCAGAGCCAGCCAGGATCTGTGACTCTCCATGGCATATAAAAGGAGCGAAAGTACAGCCAAAATAAATTCATTTAAAAATCTGAGCAAATAGACATGACATTTTTCTTGCAGTTTTTGACTGGCTCTAAATATATCAACAGTCTCTCCAGATCTGGTGCATGCTCCCAATAAACAGCTTTGGAGACTGATTAACACACCACAGCTCTGCTTCCATGCTTTATCAATCCCATTAGCCATTTGCTGAATTGAAGCTATGAATTGACAGTGAACTTGGGGAGGGGGTTAAACAGCCACACAATGGGTCAACATTTGTCTAAGGGCTCATCTCTGCAGCAGTTTACTTTCAAAATGAGAGGGTCTGTACTGCAGTTAATCAAAAGGACAATAGCTTTGTTTTCAATTCATACTCTACTTCAGGCCAAATAAAGTGGTCCCAATGTGTGCAGAAAAATCCCACTGGCTGCCTGCATATTTATTTTTTTCCAAAAAAACTTTGTATTAGTTTGCCATTTTTCAGTTGCTGGATGTTGTTCCAGCCTTGGCCCGTCCCAGTCTATGGCAGTACTGAAGTTCAAAGGAATTTGGAGCATTTGCTTGCAAAATAAAACAAAAGGCATCTGGAAAAGGGTCAGATAACCCAAACCTGCAGCCTGAGCCTCCCCTTTCCATACAGGCTGGAAAGTCCTCCCCAAAATTGTAAAACACATTTGCCAATAGAGCATTACATACTGATTTTTGGGAGCATGTTGAACAGCAGACACCTTTCTGTTATTCAGCTGTGTCCTGATCCAGGCAGGCCAAAACTTCTGCAATTTTATTCTCACACACACACACACAGTGCACCTCAATATGAAAACAAAATTGCTTACTGAGTGCAATCACAGTATTAAATTAGCCCACTACCAAATGTACTAGGGGACGATAAGGAGATGCCTTTATTATTTAAACTAAAAGTGACATGATTAATTTACCCTGATGGGATTCTATGACAGGGATAAAACAGGCAGTGAAACACAGAGAAGGACCAAAAGGGAAAGAGAGGGAGAAAAGCAAGTTTAGGCTGTAAGGATTTACTTACATATGCCCTTGTAGCCATAATAATGCTAATAACACCCTAAATTTGTTTTTTTCTAGCCTGTGAAGTGAAAGTTGAAGGCTACGCAATGTGTGTAACTCAGGTATCAACAAGAGCTCTGAAATACTGGGGAAATAATTTCATTTTTTTATGGGGGTATGAGTCATATAGAAAATATCAGAACTCTTTATTGGCAAAGAAAAGTGCTAAAAAAGGCTGAATTAAAGGTTACATACAACCTAGCTGCAATATCTCAACAAATTACTGACAGAAAGGACAACGAGTAGAATATAGAACTTGAATAAAAGAATAAGTTGTTCAGCCCACTGAAGGATTAGGAATCACCATAAAGCCTAGGAACATGGAAGAGGGAAAACTCAGAGTTCTTCCAGCAAACCAGGTAAGCTTCAGAAATCAAATCAATACATTGCAATAGCAACAAGGGTAAATGTATTATTAGTGCAAATAAAATCTACACATTCCCATTCTGATGTTAACAGCTAAAGCAAACGTTCAACAAATCCTAAATAAATTGTATTGACAATGTTAATGCAATCCACCACCAGCACCAATCCATTAAAAATAGTAAAGGCATTGTAATTTGAGACTCTCAAATCTCTGTTTCTTAATATTGGTGTTATCCAATAAAACACATCCACTGACCGTAATATCTATTTAAAAAATTACTTCCTGCTTTCCTAAGAAATTAAACCAAAAAGCAATAAACATGGTTTATGCAAGCCTTGGCAGTTCTCTAGTTCTGCTTGTTACACATGAGGCAGCTACAGAGAGGACAAGGTAAAAAGAAAGGGGGAGAAAAAGGGAATATTTGCCAGCATATTATTTTCAAAGCATTCACTTCAGGGAAGGGTAAGAGTAATACAAGCTGTGTTATTCAAGCATCAGATATAAATACATGGATTGTAAAATACCCACTCTCAGATCTGAAATCTAAGTAAAACAATTTATTCTGCTACAACCCTCTTATTACCCTTTAAATTTAGCCAAAGTATTCCCTGCCAAAGATAGATGGAAACATGATGAACAAATCCATCCTTCATGTACTCCAGCAAGAAATTTAGGCCCTATCTTCCAGTCACTCATTTACATATAAAGAGATTTGCTAAAAATTAATAGTATTTTCTATTTTTATCTATGTAAAACTTAAATAAATCAACTGGAGTGGATTAGATTTTGCTCAATGATGCAGGAGTGCACTCTGACATTGTCCTGTGTGCAGAGAGAATTTGGTACTTCTCTCTTCTGGACCCACTTGCATGGAAAAAAAAAAGAGTAAGTGAGAAGAGTGTGTGTGCATTTGGAGTCTTCCAAAGAGGAATATCTTTGTAAAAGGTATTTTTTTAAATTTATCCAAAGTGTTTTCCCAAGGACATTCATACCAGAAAGCTGATTGTCTTCCCTCAAGTCCACCACTGATATTCTCCATATTTCAAGCTGAAGACATGGTCATGCATTGATATGACTTCACACTAAAGTCTATCCAAGTAATAAAAATTACAAAATACATATAAATATTTTTAATGTTTTCAAATCCCTAAATCCAAAGGAAAACATAAGGACATGAACTACTTTTACACTGTGGTTCCATAGATGAGCTGAGCAGAGGCTGGAATGCTAGAATCAAGAAATTTCTCTTAATCTGCAATGTACTGAAGTAGTGACAATTCATGAAAAACCCTGATCCCACAGTTTTGAATCAGTTCCATTCCCAAACAAAAGTACCTGTAACATCTGGAGTGAAACTGGAGCCACTTGGCATTTTCTCATGAAAACTTGCAGCAAAGAATCTACTGTAAGTTTTGACTTTAAATGGTTTCATTTACTCCCTGAAAATACTTCAGAAAAAAACACCCTGTATCTGATTTCATATGCTTTGGAGGTGGGACTGGCAATTTCACTGAAGCTGCAAATGAAGCTGAAATCTCAGTTATAAAGCTAAACAAAACAAAAAGAAAAATGTGTAAAATTCTGTGAAACAAATTATGTGAATTTTGCACAGCTGTACTCAGGGCATAACTGTAAATGAAAAGACCAAACTAATTAGATTATAAGCAGTTGATCTGCCTTATATTGTTTTATCATATGTAGTAGGTACAATATCTCCACATGAATGACTTGAAGCGAGTCATCAACACACTGTGTTCAAGAAAGCTGATCAGATTAGAAAGACCTTGTAAGTTTTGCTCGAAGAAGATGAGATTGATGATAGCATCCTACTCACAGCTACACCAACAAAATTGCTTCATCTCTATTAAACTTCAGGTTTCTGGAGACACTGTGTCCTGACAAGACCAAATTAAACATAGGAGTTATTAGTGCAAAGCAGACACCAAATAACTGGATGTTATTTTGAATGGATTTCCCAGTGTCTTTTTAAGAAATCAAATAAAAATAAAAAAAGAATAATTTTAGTGGCTGTTTTCCAGCAATAGGATCAATGAGCAATATTCAGGATTCTGGCTGAAAGCCAGATGTAAAGCATCACTGTAGCCCTTAAGTATAGCAAGCTTTATTTTAAGCCTAGGAATAGTCCCACCGAATTTCCCAATCCTCACGTGCTTAAAGAGGAGTTTGTGCACATGCACTTCTGTGGAGCAAGGCCAAGGCAGATAAAGTTACTGGCATATTTCTCAGTCTCACTGCAGACCCTTTCGCATGGAAAGGCTACAAAGTGGGAAAGCTGACAAACCCCTTGTCCCTGAGTGGGGGGCACAGTCCATCAGCAAGGCTGCTTCTTGGAAATCCTCTGAGAAGGACCTCTCAGATATCCACTTAAAATATGTGGCAGAGCAGAGCCAGTCCAGGGAACAACATCTTCCACCCTGGTGCAAAGTGCAGCCAACACAGAGGTCGTGCAAGATTTTTGCAATTTGGGCAAGAGAAATCAGAAGCCAACATTCAATTCTCTCAAGGAGAGAATTTCTCTCCTCCTACTTTTAAGTGGCATAGGAGGCCACTCATTTTTTCATTTTTCATTTTTTTACAAAAGGCAGATGAAAATGTCAACAACCTGAGCATATCTTTCTCAAATTAGCAAAACACGTGAGGTTTCATTGCACAGAAAAATAACATGAGATGCTCTGGGAACATGCAGCAACGTGGGTGGCCACGATGAAGAATAAGCTTTGGAGTATTTATACAGCAAATAAATATTCACAGACACTGCTATTCCCACTCACTAAAGTTTTGAAAGACATTATTCTCCTACAAGACAGATAAGAGAGAAGAGGTGGGGGGTGAAGGGAAACTATTATGGAATGAGGAATAAAGGCCAGAGCCACGAGCACAAGATTGATGAGAATGCTACAGTAAGCAAAGACCAATTCACTGCTTAAGGGTGTCAAAATGCAGTCCTGGGAGAGAAGAAGAGGCTGAGAAATGAGAAAAGAAAAGGCAAGAGGAGGAATGTATAAAGAACAGCAAATATTAGGGAAATGAAGAAAAAATAGAAGGAACCAAATGTCACTCGAAGGGGGTATGAGTGCAATTGCTTCTCCTACTCGGTTAATCCACAAATTAATGAAACCAGAGAAAGCACAAGAAAATAAGCCAATTTTCTACATGTTCAGAGGTGAATCTTATGGGTGTCCCAGAATAAAGACAGATAAGAGTGAGAGAAACAGCAGTGCGAGAGCATACAGCACAAGGACATTACAGCAATTCTACTTTTTGCATTCACTGCTTTTACTGGAAAATCTTAGAAGTTACAGGATTCAAGGCAAGGCACTGATAAACTGCACTTTCACATTATTTCACTAAAGCAACACAGGTACATGGAGTTTCTCAAGTGATAAAGAATCTGAATGGTTCGGCAAAAACTACTCAAATATTCATATATGTAAAAAAAATAATTTATAAGCTTTGACATTGAATATCAAATATTTAAATAAACTTTCTTGTCCTAATTTTTATTCGCTGACATGGTATGCATATTTCATTGTTTATTTTTTCTAAACCCTTATAAAAAAATCTGTTAAATTAAACTCAGTTAACTTTTATACTGTGAGATCCCTGGGTACTTTTAGAGAAGCAGAACCTCATTAATATCAACACCATCCTACAGGTTTCATTCTGCTAAATTTGACAGGGCTTCTTCAGAGGTAGCTTTCCCTTTATTGACTTAGAAACAGACTTGGGGAACCTTTTGCGAGGTTGTGAACCAGTATGAGACTCAGGGGTTTGGGGGATTTTTCCTGCTCAAATTTGAGATGTTATAAGGCCACAAAGTGTTTTATCATGGCTTGAGGGGGACTGAGTTTCTCTTCATTATTTGCTTCCAATCAGAAAATATCAAGCCAGACAGTTCATTCCATGTTTGTGATTTAAAAGAGAAAAATGAGCAAATATTGAGCCTATCCCTAATTACCCTCTATATTTCTGAATATGCAAATTTGAATGTACTTGGAATTTTCTCTAAGTGATTTGGCAAGTATAAATTACCCTTGCCCTTAGGACTCTGAGCTTCCACAGACAATGCATCAACAGTTGGTGTTAAAAGGCTGCAGCTTCACTCTTAACAATCAATACAAGTTTTCAACAGGAATACACTTAGCCAGCATTAATGCAATTACATTATGTTAAATAATATTAATACCAAAGGCATGCCCATTGCTGGCCCACACCAAAGTCATAACATTCCTCAACAACTGTCTGTACTGTTTAAACATTCACCCAGAAGAGGAAACTCAAACATTTAAGTATGTTAAAAAAAAAATGTAATATTGGGCATTGGTTCTTAGATTAACTTTTTTGTCCTCTTTTTTTTTTTTTTTGTGGGATTGCTGCTTCATAATTTTTGTAGTTTTGAATCAGTTGTGTAATTTATAGATCATGTTTTGGAAAAACAAATCTGATTTTTACATCTGCAGATGTAAGAAAGAAGTTTTCCATGCTCTGCATAGAAAATCTCTGTGGTGACACAGGGGTAAAAACCTGTGATCTCCAATCACCTGTAAGTGGATGTGGGGATATTCATCCATCTAAAAGGCCCACCTGCCAGTCTAGGAATACTTTATCAGAATTCATGCTGTGAATATCTTGGTGTTTGTTGCCTGCTGATCCCATTTCAAGGGATGGGCTGGTGAATTTTGCTCCTTCCCAAGTCCCAGCCAGCCAGGTGCAATGCAGGGCCTAAGGTGTGTTCACACTCAAGGTTATCTCTTATAAAAGCCACTTGATGAAGATTCTCAAATTAAATTTCAAGAAACTGGGACCATGTTTTCCAGGGCAATTATGTGCCACTATGGCACCAACAGTGGTTTTCAAATCACTCACTGCCAGGAAGCAAATAATATAAATCCAAACAGGATGTTCTGGGCTGGGGCTAACAAGCTTTGCCTGGTATTCTGAACTACCCAAAAACCCCACAAACTACATTAAAACACTTCTAATGGGAGAATCACACCAGTACAGAATATTACACCTGTGTTAACAGTCTTGAAAATCCCATTATTTGTCCATGTAGAATATTAAGTGTCCTAAACACAGACTTTCATATTTGGCCCTTAATATTCCAGACCTTGAGGACACAAGCTGGTAGCCAAAAGGATGGAGTAAATGCAGAGCTTTATGGATATAACACCTTGAATTTCCAAAAGCATTTTTAACTGCAATGAATTAATTCCTGGTGACATGAATAATGACATTTTTCTTTTGAAAGAAAATTTCACTGATCAGGAAGGCATGGAGAATGACAGCCCATCTCATTCCCACCAGTGTCTCCAGTTATACTTCACAATTCCATGGTCCATAGCCTTTCTCTGTATTAGAGAAATGCTTTCCTGTTGAAGGGGAATAAAATGAACACCTCATAGAGGAGTTCCTAAAATTTGAACAGGCATTTGCATGTGCCAAGAGCAGCAGCTGTTTTTGCCAGAAAGCAGATCTGGCAGGCATTTAGTCACAAGGTCACTGCTTATGGGGCTTTCCCAAGAGATGTGATGGAAAGCAAGAAATGTTGGCATGGCACTAGGACAGGTTGTCCTTGATGAACTGGAAGGAGAAGGCTGTTTTGGCCACAGGCACTCAGAAGCAGTTTCACTTTAGGGAGGATTGCACAATTTCTTGAGCTTTTTTGTTCACTTTCCCTGCATTTCAGGTTTGAATAGACCCAAAAAAGTCATATTCACCCGTGCAGGAAGAACTCATGTAACCAAAAATCAGACACGGAGGCATCATGAAATGTAACTGGATATGGCCCTATGGCTATCCACACTCTGTGGAGATTTAAATGCTTCCTGAACTAAGTGACCTAAAACTGTGTGGGCCCCCGTGAATTCTGCAGTTCTGTAACCCTGGAATTTGCTGTGGAAGCTTGCAGGAGGATTATAAATTAGAAACTTCACTTCTCCTAAAAGCATTGAACTGCAGACCCTGCTAGTGGTCTAGATATGGAAAAGGGCTGTCCTCATTGTCTTGCAAAAAAGGGATGGCCTGGCAGATTGTAGGGGGAAATGGCACATTTATCTTTCTTGATTTAACTCTGAACCACTGAAACAAAGTGCATATCAACATTCCCAACTATTTGCTTCCTGGTTGGAATGCTTGGCTGAATGCTGGCTATTCCAACCACGCACTGCTAAACCCTCAACCAAGGCAATGACACATCCCAGCTCCATCTCCAAATCCCAGTGGATTTAGGAATGAGCAGAAAGCCATCCTGGATTCCAGAATGGTTGTGGAGCTGCTCCTGATCACACCCCAACCATCAGCTCTTGAGCTTGATTCAGATGGTTCCCCAAGAGCCCTCTCAGCTCCAGTTCTGGACACAGCAAAGCCATGCAAGACCCTGACCCATGGGACATCAGGGAGAGAATTCCAAGCCCAGGCCAGACACACCCTCCATTCCTCATGCCAAACACCATCAATGCCAGCAGCTTCCTCCAGCTACTGTGCAGGAATTGCAAAAGAATTGGAATCGAATAAGGAATTGCAAAAAGGAATTGCAACATTTCTAGCACAAGAACACGTGATAAACTGGAAACTGAAAATAAGAGGATATATATTATATTTAACTGCATTAGGTATAAAAGTTAACAAGCCATGGCTAATGGTTGTATTACTAATTTCTGCAGTTGCATCAATTAAACAAAAGTCCAGTTCTGAAATTACCTGGGTCACCTCTACCACCCGTTTTTCAGTTTCCTGGGTGACCAAGGAGCTTAGAAAGGTTTATTGATGAATTTAGCTATCACTTAGTGTTATTCACTGGTTTTTGCTATCCATGATGTCATTTGTTCTGACTGGTTTAAGGGTGGGCAAAGCATCTGAAGACAAGGGCAAAGGAATAAAGGAGATTTGTGAAAAGGAGTGATAGGAAACTCAAAGCCCTCTGAAGTCAGTGCAGAGTACTGTAGTATTCACCCACCTCTTATTTATTGTGAGATTAAAAGCAAAAAACCATTATGTAACTGTGAAACATTACTGCTATTCTGATACTTAGACAAATGCAGACAATAAAACACTATTATATGAAGTAGCTATCATGGGAGGATTCTTAATGATCTGGTTATAAAATGCTTCCAGAGGAAGGTGTTTCTTTTCTGAAAACTTTACCAGAAACAATTTAATCTTGTCCTTTATGTCAGAATTCCTATCCCACCTTTTTCTGCTCTGCTTCTTGTTCCACTTAGTGAGTGATGTATTTCTTCCTCTCTATCTCTCCAAACGTGTTGCATGTAAAGGTCAATTCTCTTAACACAGCTTCTGCCCACTCTTCAGCTAATGCATTATAGCACATTATCAAGTTTCCAAACAATTGTTCACTTTTCATTAGAATGTGCTAGGTTTCTCTCCTTCTGCAGTGTTAGTGAAAATGGTGTTGAGTTGTTGACTAGTAATAGGAACAAGCAACTTCTGCCCTTAGAAGTGGGACGGAATTGATTCATCTTATTAAAAACAGACTTTTGTGGAAGCTGGAATTTGTGCTACAAATGTTGATGTTATGAATGTGCAGATAGCTAGTTTTCCAGGATATCCTAACATTTCTATTTTCATGAGTCATTTTCAGCTTCTCATACATCATCTTAGGTCACATTGTTTCATGTTGATGCGTTAGAAACGTAACATGCTAAGTCAGGAAAACTCATACCTGTAAAAGATCCCTTTCTTTCCCTCACCATCTTTCTGCTATTATCTTCATTTTCTCTTTTTTTTTTCTCCAAGAAAAAAAATTAAATATTGAAACTTTACTTCCATTTCTGTGCAATGAATGGAGGCCACAAATGTGAAAGAAAACAAAGCTTCAGGTTGGCAAAGAAAGCAATGATCAGGAACTGAGATAAAGAAAGCTCAAGAAAATGAACTCCAGACATAACAGTTGAAAAAAGTTAGATATACTGATGACTACAAAACTAGTTTATGTAATATATATTTTATATCCAAACCAAACAGCTCTTTGAACATTATTGAGGCTATTATTACTTTGAAATAAACATTAGAGAGCTTCAAAGCCAGAGCTACATAATACCCAGTACACATTTACATTTACATCAGAATTAGGATGCAGGTCTCCACAAGCTAATCCACTCCACTGAATATGAGCACACAAAACACTGAACAGCAGACATTGCATTTTTACATGGGTGAAAGTACCAGTGTTGTACATTTGACAAGACAGAGATGGTGATGAAACTCTGTCCAGAAGGGCTGGACCCTGCAGTGGTGGGAGAGCCCAGGACATGACTGCTACTCTACTGTGGCTGATTCTGAATGAGGAACTATTGCTCCATGGTGCCTTCTCTCTCCTGATCACATTTTTCCATGCTCTCAAACACACCAAAAGGCCTTTGAGATACTCCAAAACTGGACCTGTTGGTTTCATGAACACAACCTCCTGCCATCCCCATCAATTATCTAATCTAAATCAGAACTTTATCAAGCTCCACCTTGATAAATATACCTTATTACTCAAATTTGAATGAAATTTCTGCTCTATCTTGAGCACCTCCATTCTCTCTCATACCTGGGGCCATCCTCCTGCAAGCAGCTGCAAAACCACTTCTCTGCTCAGCTCAGCTCCAAAACCCCTCCTGCAATGCCTGAAAAAAAACCTTGACAATGTCTTGGCTACTCATGCACTGAGACTGCTGTCTATCATGTTTATAAATATTGTCTCATCTCTTCTCATACCATCTCGTCAGCCTGTGCCATCTGTTGCCTCCTGTGACATGTGCAGACTGAGCTCCTCACAGCAGCAACTGCCTTCTTCTGCGCTTGCACTCAGCTCCACCAGTGCTCACCCACTGCACAGCCCCCCAGGGCCACAATGATGCAGAAAATCAACGAGGTTGGTGAGGAAACCCCACCCAACCTTCTCTCCCTTTTGTAGGAGGAGCCCCTGGACAAACCACACAGTGATCCACACAGGGAGGAGCATGGCAAGGGCTAGAGGGAGGTTGTTCTCCCCTTTCTGCTCAGTATGGGGTTGTGCTACAGACACAGAAGGTCCAGAAGATGTGGCTGAGTCCTTCAGAAGCCTGGAGAACAGGAGAACAGGACCAAAAAGGAAATCTTGGGCATGATGGGCCTGTTTCATATATAGAAGAGGACGCTGGAGGAAAATCCAACCGTAGCTCAAACTACTGCTCCCAAATGATGGAGCAAACTCTTCTCTGTGGAGGCAGCAAACTGGACAAAGGGCACAGGCCACAAAGTGCAGCTTGGGAGGTTCAGATCAGACATTAGGAAATTTTTATTCATAATCCTCATGGTGGAGGGTGATCAGCCCAGACAGGTTGCAAACTTTTTGCAAATTTTCCTTCCCAGAGCATTTCCAAAGCTCTGCTAAACACTTCCAACCACTGTTCCCCTTTCTGCCACTTCCCAAGCAATAAAGGTGAAATGCATATTTCATCTTGATAAAATATTAAATGCTTTAAATGCAACAAGACTCTTCAAACACATGCAACTTTCCATGAGGAATACTAGACAACCTTTACAATCTGGGAAATAAACTATTCTCCTGATTGCTTTCAATATATTAGCAACTTCTTTCCAAATTCTCTATATCCAGATATTTGCATTAAAATACAAAGGGTCATATCTATTTTCTTGGTGCTATAAGTTTTGAAATGGCAAACAGTAGACAGAAAAAGTCTCCTTCCTTCAGAAAGAAGGAGAAATTATTCGCAAGACCTTTGCCTCTCTGAAGTTGTCCACATCAACATACAGCTCTTATAAACACTTTTATCATGTGGTTTATGCAAACAAAAGCAACTTCATGAAACCACTGTGTATGAGTACCTGCATGCAGATACATGGAAATAAGCAGCAAAAAGAAATCCCGGACATTCAAAACCATTACTCAGGCTGGAGAGACAAAAGAGGATTTTTACTCTCGTTGCTGTAATGCATTTTATATGCTGCTGATAGGTATGACTTGGAAATGGCAGCAGGAAAAGGAGAATTACAGCTGTTCTCTCGTGGGGTGAAACTCCTCCCACAGAATCTCTGGAAGCCCCTTAAGGCCCATATTTTACATGAGACTTTTAGAAGTAGATGACCTCGGGTGCTGAAGTTAATTCTTCCTCTAGTCCTTCACACTATTTACTTCCTGAGTACATTTCAAGACCTTACCTGTTTCTCTCATTTTTTTAAATGAGATCTGCCTTATTTATTGTTTGCTTGACAAGTAGCAGTTCCCTCTGTTTTACTTGATAAATAGTCAGACTGAAACTCATTACTGCCAGCGTGTTTAGTTTCATTCAGTGTGAGCTTGTTGGGCAAAGATAGGAATATATAGAAATAAATATACAGAACAAACATATGATTGGAATGGAAGGAAAATATTAGTTACATGAACACTGCTGATGTGACTAAATGCACACAGATCTCTAAGTCTCAAAAAGAGTGAGTTTTAACTCGTGGTAGGTCAAGGATATCCATTAGCAGCATCTCCCCTCTGCCCCCAAAAGCTGCAGTGGAGCAAAATCAGACCACCAAACTACACAAGGTCTCTTTAGCACACGGTTGAACAACTCATGCTAAATGAAAACCAGGATGTCTTGAGCACAGCTGTGTCCCTCCAGACCTGGAGCAGAGCTTACTGGCATAGCAATCCCGAGTTATGTGGTAAAGTTCTGAAAATCCCTTTTTTTCCCTGTCTCTCTCTTCTCTCTCTCTCTTTTTTTTTTTTTTTTATTTTTGTATAATGAGTGTTTAAAAGCTTAGCAAATAGAGTCCTAAAAATGTAATTGTAGCTTGGTAGCACTATTAAATATGTATACTGTGGTCTTTTTGACAATTGGTTTAATCCCTTTATAAAGTCTTCAGAAGTTCCATCACAGAAGCATGGATGCTGTTTTGATCTATTTATTACTCTTAAGTGCTCAGAGAACTGTCCCTATTTTCTAATTAACACTTTTAAAGATAAAAAGCTATGTATTAAATCAATCTGAATGATGGTTGTTTGTGAATCCCACAAGATAAGGCAATTTGCATGTTCACTTTGTACTTACAAACTAAATCTGCACATCTCCAAAGCAGCTCCTTATAATGTAAACCTTTTGTGAGTATTTGTAACTTAAAAGAAAGTTTGGCCTAGTACAGAGGCAGTGCCAATTATCTAAAGGACTTCTTTACTGAACATGATTAAGATACAAAATTATTAGGTTGTTATTTTACATTGTTTGCAGAGAAATTTGAGGAAACTACTTTAGGAACGTTAAGTGTTCTCCTGTTTTGCTTTCTTTCCTTCTTTTTTTCTGAACATGTAATAACATGAGTGCATTAATGAACAAGCAACCAGTCCAAACAGCAGCCAGCTTCCACATCACACTCAGGTTCAGCTTCCTTTGACATGAATTAAATCACTGCTGAATCCAACTGTTCACCATCCTGACTGAGCATTAAGCTGCAGCTTCAACTCCAAGACTTTATAAACTGAATATTTATGCAAATACTAAATTAGAACAGTGATGTAGCAATGGAATCCAGTTCTGATTACTTAGCACAGTAAACATATTAGCAGAAATAGATATTTCACTGCAGTGAAACGGTCCCTGATCTCAGAAACAACTCCACCCTTCTTAAGAAAGAAATCAACAAAGCTGTATCTCTAAAACTCTCTTGTGAAGATGCATATTATTATTTCCAGATGGCAAGAACATAACAAGTATACCTATGAGACACTGGTTTATGCTATATTTGCTCTTGAACATCTCATAAGAAATTATTTCCTTCAGGTTTTGCAGTCTGCCTCCCACCACTGCCTTGGCTTGTCTATAACCACAGGTCCAAGCCCAGACAAGAAGCAGGACAAACAATTGGTCATGGCTTTTAGCTCTAGCAGGTCTGATTATGGCTCAGACATGGGATATCTCATCATCCTCATTTTTGGAGTTCCTCATCTTCTGCCACTAGCTATTTTGGAAGTGGAAAGTCATGTCATAAAATACTTCTTACACATTTGGTACCTCCCTTTCTTAATAGAGTTTCTATTATCTTCTTGTATCATCATTGAAAGGTGGGGTTTTTTATATTAAAACAAAAAAGATCCCACAAATCTCCCTGATCTTCAAATTAATGACTTTACCCTGAATTCAGATTATTTTTCCTGACCCTGACCACAGTGTCTGTCCTTGTGGCACACAGTCTCTCTACATTTACCTTTCAGATACCTTCAACACCCTGCCTCGGATGTGCTCTATAAAAGTCTCCTATATTGGTGATTGACCACTGAGGGTATATTTTTGTTCTGGTCTCGCAACTTCACAATCAAATTTTTGTGCTCCAGGGTTAATCTGGGTCAGAAGGCCCCAAGAATGCACATCTGACACTCCTAATCTAATTCTGGAAACATGAGATTTGCAGACAGAAAATCTCTTTCTGGGAGCAGAGAAGAATGTCAGACCCACTGGGACACTAAAATGACTTTCACCTATTTTTCACTTGTATGATTTTAATCCAAGGACCTCAAAGCACATTAATTTGCAGACCCCTCTACACACCTGTGTCACACTATATGCATTATTCTGCCTCATAGAAAAGGAAGAATAGGGGCACCTCCTTCTCTGAGTTCATTCAAGGACAGAACCACACAGAAGGGACCCAGGAAAATAACTCAGGAGGCCACAGTCTTCTTGATGATAGAAAATTCACTGAGATTAGGGTGGGAAAGGCAGAATTTGGCTTACTGGGAATGTGTGTTATGGGAACTTGCAAATGGAAGATGGGCTTCTATCTGAAAGGAACATCAATGAAATTGGAGATACAGCACAAAGCCTTGTAACAGTTCACAAAGGGAATGGAAATATAAATGTGACAGCTATCAAGGGCTGGAATTTTTTACCCAATATCACAGAATTTCAAGTGACTCATAAACCTAAGATTTGTTTTCAAGAGTGACACATCACAGAAGACACAAATCCCCAATTCTCATTAAAAGCTGATGAGATTAATCTAGGTTATCTTTAAACAGAGTGGCTTGAGAGCATGTCCGAGACTGCAGTCTCCTAGAAACATCCCAGCTCCACTCTGGGACAGCAGCAGATATGATTTTATCTTCTTCCTTCTCCAGACAGTCTGTTTTCCATGGATGGGAAATCTGCCATCTTCAGCCAACATCTTGGTGTGGGAAATGAAGGACGAGCACTTGGATCCCATTGCCCAGATGATGCAAATATCAGTTAAATGGGATCACAAAACCCATTTTTCATCTAAACTCAAAGCAGGGAACTGAACTTTTTCACCTCCATCTCACCAATTAAAAATCTTAATGAATCATAGCCAGCTTCTGCCCATCACCACAACAGTTTAAATCACTTAGCAGCATCCCTGCATCACCAAAAAAAAACCTCCATCCAGCATTGGGTCATATCCTGGTGGAAATCTCCTTCCCAAGCCTCAGACTCCCTTTTGGGCCACAGCACCACACACAAAGCAAATTATCCTTTATAGAACAGGCTAAAAGAGAAATCAGAAAAGCAGCTGGGGTTATTTTCACTAGAGATCCCTGTAAAACCTTTCACCAAAACTCCTGCTATTCAAGCAGTGCCTCAAGCATTGTTATTCCATGATTTTACTTGGGCCTTTGCATAAAACCATATCTTTGTCTCACGTTGCCATTTTTTAATTTTTTCCATCTTCCAGCAGAAGAAACTTAGGTAGGTTGGTATAAATTAGCCTAAGCTAGCCAAGCCAAGCTGGGCAGGATGAGTGGGCACAAACCATGCTGAGAACAGGCCAAGCCCATCCCTTGGCACGAGCCTGGGGTGGCTCCACAGGACAGTCCAGCAGAGCCACATGGAGGGTGCTGAAGGTGCCTGACCCACGTGGCAATGAATCTGACACACTTTCAAGAAAGCAAGGAGTCATGAACACAAACTGGTCTTCGTGCCATACTCAGGCAATGAAAAAAGTCAAAAAAAGAAAAGTATTGATTTTCCAGACTGGAGTTTGCCAACCTTCAGAGGGGGCAGACTGAAGATCTACAATAAAGATCTGTTGTAGTGGGGAAGAGTGAGAACAGCCCACAAAACAAGCATCAGCTATATTTTCTATAAGTCTTGGGTTTGTTGGGTTTTTGGTTTTGGTTGCCTTGGCTTTTATAAGAAGGAACTAAAGCCATCATCCCAATCCACTCGCTGTAGGAGACAAAGCATATTGATGGTTTGGTTACTAAACACACTGTGAATTTTCACAGTGGATCAGCAGAAAGTTATGAAGCACAGGTGTTCCTGTAATTGTGATACATTGGGAAAATTCATACTGTTAAATGAGCCTCAGCGTCACACTTCCACCTGTGTGATGTGGAAATGTACTGGGGGTACACGGGGATATAATAGAGGATATGTAGGAATGATTGCTGGCTGGTTCAGGATGTGCTAGGGTTTATTTCTCTTAATTTGTCTGAGAGTGTAATTTCTGCATTTGTATTTACTGCCACCGTAAAGTGGGAAATGTGTGTTACACATGCTGGTAAAAATAATGATAACATGCGAAAAAACAAAGTTAATACGCTGAGTGGAAAAGAAATCCTGAAAGCTCACATGCCAAAGGAAATCTAGAGAGTCTTTGGGAAATGGAAAATATTTCAACAGGAGAATGAAAGCATGGGGTATTTTTTCCATCACATTTTAATTCTACTCAACAGTTTCTTGTTTTCATTTTCTATGGGGAAGGAGGGAGGAGATAATTCAAGAATGGGAAATGTGGGAAATGCTAAAATGCAGAAAGATGAGGTCTTGAAGCAGGTGGAAGGAAATATCTACATGGATTACCTGATGCAGAACATGAGAAACAAATGGAGAATGCTGGCATATAACTCGATTTATTTTCCTTTAACAGGTGTTTTTTGGGATGAGAATTGAAGAAGCAGAATTTCTTAATTTTATTGCAGACCTGTCAGAGTTACTCAAGTGAGTGTTTCAGGACTATAAAAGCAAAGAGAAAAAAAAAAAAGAAGATCAAATGAAAAAAAGGAAGATGATTAAACATATCTTCCTGCATGCCTTGGAGGTATCAGCTCTGGTGTTTGACAAGGAACACAATTCTAACTAATCCTTAGAGAGAGCCTTTCAAGCTGTCCTGGAGACAGCAGACTGCTCTTTGCTCAGGTTGGCTGACATGACAGAATAACTCTAAAATAACTAGTTTTCAGAGCTATTCCTCTTTTAAAAACCATAATCACCACCTTGAAGTGACACCTTTAAAAAAAGTGAAGACTTGAATGCAACATCTCAGAATTTGCCTGCTCATACCTCCTTGCTCTTGGCAACAGCTTGATGCTCCACAGCTGGAATTTCAAAGTGGACTTCACAAGTGGCCCAGCAGATTAGAAGAACTGTTAAAGGGACAACTTATGGGGATGGCAAAGTGTTTTGAGGACTACAAGCAAGCCTCATTTCTAATAACAGATACCTCTTTTCCAAGGAAATGTGCAGCACTCAAAAAAGGAAGGCAAAAAGGCTGGAATTGGTTTTGGTGAGAAAGGTTTATCTGAGCAGATATGACAAGTGCAACCACTTCAAGGTATGTGACAATCACTGAATAACTCATTTAACAGGGTTAAATGAATCCTAATGTTTTAGTCCAAGAGTTTTTCCAACAGATTTTGCCATTTTCCTATCATTTCATCCACTGAATCTCCTATAACTCTCCTCTTTTGGATTTCATCCATATATCTGTATCTAACCCCTTTCTGAGACTCTCCTTTGGTCTCTCTCCTCTTCCCTTTCTCCATTTCCTCTCTTCAAAAGTGCTGTACTCCTGTTATACAGGAGTGATGTTGCTTCTTGTGGCCTTGCTCACTCCTGCCCTCATCAAATACTGCACCAAGCTTTATTTTAATTCTGCATAATAGTGAAGCAAGTAGATACTAACATTATCTCTTTATTGACCTGCAGATTATCCCCACAGGAAGTGGTCAGAGTGGCTGGAATCCATGTTATTTACCACCTTAAACTCAAAAAGCTCTTCAGACAGAGAAATGTTCAGATGTTAAGATATTACCAGTATTTGAAGTACCCATATTTATTGATCTATTCAGTGTTTGAAACTATTTTACCCTTTAAACCTCTTCCCTCCTCTAGAAAATGAATTCATATATGACTTGAAAAAAAAAATCATTAGCTACTAGCTTTTAATAAATCCCATCCATGCCTCTTCATTTCCAGCCCAAAATCCATCCTTATTGGCTAGTGGTGCAAATTTCCATTTACTTTCTATGGAATCCTGAGAGATACCATTCTCATTGGCCTGCTGTAGATCCAGTTTCAGTCCCACAGTCACAGGCCCACCTTGTCACCAAAGTTTCCAACCACTCATGTTCAATTCTTCTCCTGAAACCTTTGTTCAGTATCATGGAATACTTTTCCCTCTCCTGTTCCTCATAGTCCATAGGATATTATTTGTCCACTGTTCTACCACATTTTTTTTTTCTTCAGATTTCCTTCTCAAACTTGATTTCAATCTTACATCTCATATTTCTTTTCCTGACTTCTGACCTGCTCCTCAGCAATCAGAATATCTTTCTTTCCTGAAAGTTCTGTGGCTTCCAGCACATTGCAATTAATGGAAAAGGGACAGATGGAGGATGTCTCCATGAGGATCGGCCTCATATTTCTGCATATAGGAGTGAAAGAAAAATTGTAGTTCTAACAATTTCAGTCCTACTGGAAAAAAAAAATATTATAAGTACTGCAGATAAGTGTAAAATTAAAAAAAAAAAAAACAGTGTTGACCATGGGAAACTTTCAGTCAACAAATTAGGTGAACAGCATATTAAAACCATGAGAGTTGGCCAATTGTTCCCATTCTCAGGCATTCCAGGGAGATTACAGCCTTGGAACAGCTATGCTTGCCTGGATTATGTGGAGGCTGTAATGGGAACCCATTTTTGTACCGAGCAGCAAACAGCATAGAAGTGGAGAAGGTCTCCACAATTCAAGGGCCTTTTTGTGTCACTTGCACTCCTGCCACGTCCCCCTCGTGCTCCAGATACCATGGTGACACGCTGCTGCCATGATGAGGAGGGCGAGTGGTGTCCAGGAGCCACTGGGATAACGGCCTTGGACAGCAGATGGTTGTAATATTACATTACACCCTTGGCACCAGGGCTCACTGACTAGGCTGGTGTAATCCCACACAGCCTTTTGGAGCTTTCTTGGGTCTCCCATCCTCTGTTCATGGCCTGCAAAGTGCTGCTCTCATGGCCCTCAGGAAATGGTGATGGGTTTAGCAAAACGTGGTGCAGCTCTCCTCTCCCAAAGCCAAGCTCGTTCAGGCTCACCCAGTGTAATAGACATTGCATTTAGGATAATATTTTTAAATGTATGGAAAATTAAAGGAAAGCTGCAATATAGTATTTTTGACCTCCCAACCCTTCTCCTTTTCTTTTATAAAACAGATCTTCTTGTACAAATACCACAAGTTCCAGAAAATCCTTTACATTAAGAAGTTGTTGTAACACCAGGTAAAATAATTTATGGCAAATTACTCTCCAGGCTCAGCTTTCCCAATATTATTCTGCTATTGCATATACATATATATCTTCTGTACATTGTGCAGGCCTTTAGAATCTGACAATGTTCTCAGAAGCATAAATGGGAAATGAACGTAAGCATTTTTACTGCAATATATACATTTGCCATTGCCTAACAATAAAGAAAAATGGGTAAAAAGATTGAGTCTGATAACACTGTCCGGAGACTCTAATATCACTGAAAGGAGATAATTCCAGTGATATTGCTGGAGCCATTCTAGGAACCTACTGCAGGTTCAGGAAAAAATATGAATGAAGATAATATATTTCTATATGGTGTTAGAGTAAAACAGCCACATTTTTTTGCTTTCAGAAAGTCTTAACACTGTCCTTAACCATAGAATTTAAGTACCTTTGTTACTCCATTGTGGGCTAAATAATGCCATTTCAATTGTTATGCTTGCGCACCAAGTTTTGCCAAAATCCCCCACTCTCTGCTTCTTCATTAAACAACAACAAACCGTGAGGGTTAGTTCTGCATCAGCACTTCAATTTCCTCATGAAAAATTGGCCTTCCTTTTTCTTGGCTTGTGAGCACCCCAAACCAATATCACTCATGCCTTGTTATACAACAAAAGGAAATAACGGCGCCTGCGACTGCAATCTGGCCGTGCCTGCCCGTGCTCGATGCCATTTTGACTTGAGCAGCCCAGGCAGAGCCTGCTGCTCCCCCATCCCATCTGCAGAGACAGGTCTCAACCTCCCAAATTGGTTGTAAAAGGGGATGTTATCCTAACCCACTGGCTTGGTGGGTGCAGACAAATCTACGTGGTACGAAGAGGTGTGGAAACCATCATTACGTTCCTTTTGCGCCCGCTTTTTCTTGTGAAGATGGCAAATAGAAAGGGGAAAATGGCAAGCATTGAACATGCAGCGTGTGCAACTTGCTGCTTCCTAAAGGAAGGTCTAATTCTGTTTGGGCCTGGCACCTGTCTGTCTTGGGAAAATCAGTAGGACCTAGTTTGTACCTCCATATTCTGCTTAGCAGATCGTTTTCTAGGCTAATATGGAAACAGATAAGTCACTGAAATCAAGTCTACAAGAATTTAATGTGCTTTTTTTCAGTTCAGCAATTAAAGACACGCTTCATTTAAAGCACTCAGTCACTTGACTAGAGTGTCCATCCAAAAAGCCCTAACCTTACTTGAAACTTTCTATCATTAGATAAGTAGTAATTGGTCAAAAGAGCTCCACTGACTTCAGCAGCACTGTTCACACACCCACATAAGCACAGATACTTTACTAGCTCTGGACCAAACCCAAAGCCTGTATTGCAGCTTTACTGTGAGGCACCACCCGGACTCTGAGAGGTGTTAATGCCATGTGTTCCTTTAAAGTTGGGACCCATGAGACCAGAGTGATACCTGAGAAGTGCCAAAAGCCCTCAGCTCCTCACTGAGCAAATCACTCCACCAGATCACTCTCAGTCAGCGTGGACCTGCACCAGGGATGTCAAAAGAACAAGATGTCACCAGCTTCAAAGGAGGCAGGATTGGGCCAAAAACCAATTATTTTTTGTTTGGGCTGTTACCCAGCAAAAAGCAGAGGGAGATTTTCAGTTGAATTCCCTAAGTGGAGTTGGTGACAAACACCTTTCACACATTCCTTTTTCTGGCAGGAGTGAGGGAAGGTGTCTCAGTGGCTCACATGCTAATCTCCTATTGCTGAAACTATAGATCAGATGGCGGTTTGGTAATTTTTAGCATAGCTCTTGTTCAGCTCAACACAGACACAGAAAATGAAGCGCTCATTTGCTGACTAGAAAATCACAGTTGAGGTCGATTGATGAAGCAGTGCAAAGAAGCCTGTTCTGTCCCCAGCTTGTGGATAAACAATACCAACCACCACCCTTCACTAGTTATATATTCAACTCTTGAATATTTAAAAATCCAGCTAAGCTACTATATGGCTTACCAGTGCTTTTGTAGGGAAAGTGTCGGATTATTTTACATTTAGCTACACTCAAAGCAGCTGCCCTATGTTTCTAACACAGAAAAAAAAAATCATTGCAGAGGGAAAAAAAAAAAAAAGGAGAGAAAGAAATCCAAGCAATACCACGTTAAATGATGAACCACGGAAGTGGATTTTCCATTACTCTGTAAAACCTTAGGAGGCCATGAGTTAACTGAAGCAAGCAGAACAAAAAAAACAACAAACCAACAACGAAGCAAGGAAGGTACCATAGCTACTTTCTTGAAAACAAAACCAATCTTTTCATTCCTGCCATTTGTTAGAATTCTTCCTCCAGGCAAGCTGGACAGCTGCACTAGTAGGTTTTTTAGTCATGGGTTGTAAGCCCCACCTGGCTAGATTTGTTTAGCAGACAGCTGGCAGAATGAAATTAAAAGAACAGGGACATACAAACTGCTTCCAAAACAAAAAGCCGAAAGAATACTTTTTGGATGCTTTCACTGAGTTTATTTGGTGTATGTTTGGGGGAGATTCTTCCCTTGGTTTTTACTGTCCCCCATCTTTCTGCACCCAAAAGTGTTTAAAAAAAGCCAAAGCGAGACCACAGGCTGCTTTAAACAGACCAAAAAGGAAGGGAAATGCCCCATCTCAGCCTATTTATTTTGTAGATGTGCACACATATATGAATACACACACACTCTCTCTCTCTCTCTCTCAATTATGGTTTACAATTCCCCAAGACTGACATTGGTTTTAAATTAACTTCTCTTCTTATTCCTTTTTTTTCTTTTCTTTTCTTTTTTTTTTTTTTTTTTTTTTTTTTTTGTTGGCAACTTTATTCCTCTATTTTCTAAAGCCAATAAGATAGATTTTCTTCATCTGGAATGTTCTTTTTAGCTTAAAGATAAGAAGGAGTTTAAAATTGTGGGAATGGCATCCCTCCTGCATCTGTTTCTCTCACAAACCTATCAAATATCTAATTTTTGGCATTACTGCTGGCTCCAACAGGGGATGACATAAACCAGCTTTGTGGTTACATGTTTCACTTTTAATCTCATGAAAATGAAAATCAGTGCTGAAATGTCCCTTTACATGTGACAATGTGGGACTCTTTTCCAAAAACCAAAGGAAAGGGGCGTTACCCTGGTTAAGCTTAATATACAGCATATGTATAAATTTGCTTTTAGTTTGGATTAAGCTCGATGCTAGCAGAGGCATGTCGGGATTTTTTTTTTATATAGATTATTTTGTTTTACTGCAGAGATCTTAAACACTTTTGAAAGTATCACTGCACAAAGGAAGATGCACAATAAACGTAAGATAGCAATCAGCAGATGAGCAGGCTGTTATGTGACAACAAATCTTCTGTAAGTAATATCATTTTCCACACAGCTCTATGGTCACATTCCCATAACATGTTTCTGTAGTTAGTGTGAAGGGAATCTGGTTTTTGCATGAGTTCTTTATTAAGAGCTAATGTAGTAATACTGGATGTACGACGACAAACCAAGATGGCTTGGATACTGTCTTGATTGGAGAAACTTTATGAAAACAAACTCCAAATGTTTAAAAATAAAAATCTGCCTTGACTCTGCTTGAAAGGGAACATGTGAGAAAAAGAACATTTAAGCTTACGGTATGACCGGTACCTATGAAACCCAGATGATCTGAGGTTAAAAGAAGCCTGAAACACAAGCCTACTCCTATTTTCCGTGGAAAAGTAACAAATATTAGCTAAAGCAAGGCCCTGAAACCAATCTAAGCCATTCCATAGCACAGCACTCGCCCTCCTGAGCAGCAGCCGCTCTTGGCTGCCCTCCATCTCTGCCTATACATCTCCATGGAGTGCAGACTCCACGGAGCCTGGTGGGATACGTGCCTCAGAGAGCCCTGGCCTCACCAAAAACATCAATATCGATATCAGATGCCTCAAGCAGGAGGGAAAGGCCTGCAGGGCTGAATCCTCTGGGCTCAGGGAAACCCAGCAGCTTCCCCAGGGGCAGAAGGTGGGGCCTGTCCACACTTCCACCATGCACGAAATCCATCTCTCAGCCAGCAGGGAAGGGGCTGGGAAGTGGCACTTGGAGGGGGTTACTCAACTTGTCCTTGTGGTCCTCCTGGTCAGCTGGGTCTTTGCAACAGCTCCCTGCTCCACTTAATGGGTATTTTGGTAAATAAGTACCTGGGTAGGGCAAGGACAAGGAGAAATGGGTTCAAACTGAAAGAGGGGAGGTTTAGGTTTGATAAGTAGATTAAATTCTACTCTGTGAGGGTGGTGAGGCCCTGGCAGAGGTTGCTCAGAGAAGCCATGGCTGCCCCATCCCTGGAAGTGTCCAAGACCAGGTTAGATGGGGCTTGGAGCAGCCTGGGATAGTGGAAGATGTCCCCGCCCATGGCAATGAGGTTGGAATGAGGTGATATTTAAGGTCCCTTCCAACCCAAATCATCCTATGATTCCATGAGCTATTGAAAACTCTTTGCTTAGAAAAAGTCATTCATCTAATGAGGTTCTGTTCATCTGAGGTTCAAGGCAAAGCTCATGAAATCTGTGATTGTCCTACATATTCCTCCCAGGCCCCATCTGAAAGAAGAAGTCACACTAATTTGGTGTCTCTCTCATTTCTTGGGTTAGCTCTCAAAGAGTTCACCCTGCTCTAGATGAACCTGCAACTCAGCCAGCTTCTCTAGTTAAGAAAATTGATTCTTGCTTAGTCCTTTCAAAGAAGAGAATCATGATGATTTTTAAAAAGCTCACCCTCCCTCCAATGCTAGAAAATCTCCCTCTTTTGGCTGCATGAGCTTTGAATTATACAAGATAGAAATAAGTCTACATTTAAGAAAAAGTCAATTAAGAAGAAATTCTGCAAATTTAAAGCTCATTCTTAATCCTTGGCCAAACATCCAAGTTTCTTCCTGTGCACCTCACCTCAACAAACACTTTCTGTATTATGAGACTTGCCTGTAAATTGGTCTCTGCCTTTTAGCTGGACAACTAATGACAGCAAAACAACTGAAAGTGTTTCATATTTATGTTGGAAGATTAACATAACTCATTTCAACTCTGTTGAATGGACACATTTTACTCAGGAGAGAAATATTTAAAAAAAACCTCAACAAAACCCACAAATGCAGAGGGAAAAGGGACATCAACCCTTAAAAATATTTCCTGGTATTACCATTCATATGGCATAAACAAACAGGCAGAGTGCATACATATGGGCCCCAGTCCTGTAATTTGGATGACAAGGGAGATCCTTTTGCCTAGGCAGTGCAAAACTAATTTCACCACACTGGCACATAATGCAATGTGATTGCTCCCTCAGTTTTATATTACAAGGTCACTGGAGCAAAAATTTTTGTGGTTTGTAGAGTACCAAGCACTCCAAGAAAACTTATTATATAATGATGTTATATTTAGTATAAATAAACCCATACCTACTATATAACATGGAAGAAAATATTTTGTCTGATGTAGAGAATCTGCAAAAATTTGAAGGACAGTCTGCAGAAAAACAGCTTTTGATTGAGAAATTCTGCTCATTTCTTATAATCCAAATTTGACTTTTATACCCTGAGAACTCACAAACACTTGGAAACTTTAAACTGAAGCATTTCCATACATAGATTAGTTCTTTTCCCGGGCACCAAAGACCTGAGTCCAGAATCCAACTTTGAACTAGGAACTCTGACAAAGAGAATGTTACAATCTTGTTAAACCATAGAATATTGCAACACGTATTAATGCTAAATCATTAATCACTTCAATAAGCAAGAGACCCTGACTTTCCTTGGCTTTTCCAATGAACAGAATCACCCAGACCTCTGCTAAGATGCTTGGTTCAGTCTTTCCCAACACAAAACTTGCATGAAATTAAAAAAAAAAAAAATCTAAATTTCTTCTACATCTGTTCTGAACATATCTACTCAATATCACTCAAAATAAGCTCTTTTTATTAAAAATACTTTCAAAACAATTATAGAAATTTTGTCAACATGTTTATTTACCAAAGGACAAGCCTATAAAACTGATGGGTGTTCCCATTACTGCCTCAATAATAAAAGCTCATGTTTTCCTTTTAAAAAGCTATGCAACAACAGCAAACATTGCTTTAAATCCTACTTTTTCCACTCCAAGCAGAGAGTTTTATCTGGCAATAACAACTGGGCTCTCTTCCTTCAGCACCTGTATTTTCTGAGGAGCCAGTAAAACAAAGATCAGTTCAGCTTCATGTATGAGGTTTAATGGAATCTCAGCCTCAACTGCTGTGCCTTTGGAACCAAAATATTTTCTTTTTAATTTTGCCTCATATGCTTAATACCAGCACAGTTACATCCCCCAATGTTTTATTGGGCATATACAGCACCAGGCAGCAAAGAACGCATGATGATCCAGACTTTAGGACTGTAGCTTAAATTGTTCATTCATAATTACAGAAGTACCTAGAAACTTCATCTGGTTTCTCTTTTTCAACTTCATTTTAGCCCAAATAAACCCAGAAAAATTCATTGTTAAATACTTCTCCATGTCACTGCTTAGATACTTCATTTGTCCAGTAAAATTAGTTTAAAATCGTGACAATATTATTAAAAATCTGATAAGACATGAGACGTAAATGGTCAAAATTAATATTATCAAAAGATAACAAATTATAGCAATCTTGATTTGGAAAAGGCCTGCCCTGAAATCATTGCAACTAAACTGCTCAAGTTCTAAATGGGCACATTTAGTGTTGAACTGTGTCCTCCATCATCTCCACCCCACAATTTTACCTGAACTGTGCTTCATGTGATGAAATCCTACTTCATACCACAACCAGGGGACCAAGGTCAGGTGCTGGGATTTTCTCTCCCAACAAAGAGTGTGCAAGGGGATGCTGAATTGGGTATTTACAGAATCTCTTCCCAGAGCAAAGCACAAAGCATCTCTGTCCAGGAGACTCACTCGTGAGCACGGCACCACTATGTCCGTCTGAAGGCATCACCCATGTCAATGGAGTAATGAGACTCAAATCCCATGTAATTTACACATTAAAAGGAGAGAGCAATGCATGAAAAAATCAGTTTGGCTAATGAAAAAATCAGTTTGTCTAATGAAATTAAAGTCCCTAATCAAATATTGGCAGGAAAGATATTTAGAAACTCTCCTAATGTCATCCAGCTAATTTCCCCCTATTCTAACTAGGAGGGAAAGCAGTTGACTCTTATTCCCTGCTGAACCACCCGCCCTCAAATCACCAGAAAGACCCTGTTCTGAAGAGTATAATTAAGGCAGATTAGGGCAGATTTAGCTGTCAGCTACACCAGCACAGCACAGGTAATTCCTTTTCCTTCAGAGGTTGCATGACAGCTCCAGGTAGGTAAAGCACCTACTGCAGAGGATTTCCTTGCACACACTGTTCTATGAAAAGTGGTTTTTCCTGACCTGAGAAGTCTACCCATAGTGAAACAGATATTCACAGAATGCCCAAGTACAGAGGAATCTGTGCTCCAGGGTTGCTGTCTCTACTAGGTTAACTTGCACTTTAGCTTGCAACATTTGAGGTCCAGAAGATTAATAAGAAACTAGGCAATTAAAGCATTAATTCGTAGGAAGGGGAAAAAAAGAAAACAACCAAAAATCCACCACAAACAAGAAAAGTTCTGGAAGTAGTATGTCCTATAAAGCATTAATTTTCCCATCACCACCATAACCCCCTACTCCATCTTTATGCTTGTCCATCTGCCTCTCATGGTTTTTGGGACTTTTTTCCCACTTTCTGCCATTCTTATTGTTAATATCACCTTAGTGTTTCTTCATCCCCATCCATCAGCCTCTCCTTTGTGCTGTCCCTGGCTCTGCCACTGTCCCACACCACGAACCTCTCACATCACCCACACTTCAAGGAGATGTGCAAGAATATTACAACAAGAGGGAGAGAAAAAGGTCAAACAAAAGAATAAATAGGAATTACCATTGACTCTCATAGCTGGCACCATCTTGCTGGGCTTTATTTAGAGACTGCAGTTTTGATGACGGCTTCTTATTGTTGTTTTTTTTTTTGTGGTAACACTTTATTTTAAGTATCTTATTATGAATTCATTTAGTATTGATTGCAGTGTCTCTGATCATAAAGAATTCATTTGGCATGCCATGAATGTCATACGCATTCATACTAAAAACTTGTTCTAATTCAAGATTAATATGAGAAAATTTTTATTTTTGCTTTTGTTATTTCACTATCTTAGTAGTTTGGAAGCCCAGTCTTGGTACTTATACCATAGTTTCTCAATTTTTACACTTTTTTAAAAGAGGAATTAGAAGTAGTTTTTATTTTTTTTAAGTTTAGGGGATTATGCTTTAAAAAGAACCTTCCCAGAGTGCCTAATGTTTCCAGATATCATGCATTTATTGCACTAACTAGACTAAGCAAGTTTTCATACCTATTTAAAGATGCTGCAACAAGCCAAAAAAATCTAAAGCTTGCATTTCTCCCTGGTCCAACAGAAAGACTTGTGCCTTGAAGTGAGAGCTGGAAAACACAGAAGGGGATTACCTGAGACTTCAAACCCTCTCTAGATATGTCAAAATACGCTGAGAGCAAATTGAGCCTTGACTAAAAGCAGGTATGTGCTTTGGAAGCTGTGTCTCATTGCATCTGTTACAGGCAACGTGTCAGCCACGTCCCCATCCGGCTGCTCCTGACTGTGATGCAACATGACACAGTTTGATAACAAAAGGATGTAATACACCATAATGACTCCAGGCAGGCAATTGTAATGTGATGGGGTGTGCTGCCATGTAGTAGCAGGTGACATACCTCTTCAATCAGTCATGGGCTAATCGGCAAAGCCTCCAGTTTGGGTTCGTTTTGGAAAAAATCCTAAAGTCTTGATGATTATTTTCATCCAAATGTTTCAATATTGCTTCCTGCTGCACTCACCCTGGCTTCCCTTTACTGTGGCTGGTTTTCCAGGTAGCAGCTGAAGCTATACCAAAAAATAGCCAGCCCAAAGCCCAATAAATGCCTTGTATCCAGGCTAGGCACCAGCAGATCCGCTTTGCTAGGGACTATGCATGCATTCACCCTTAAAAATTAGCAAAGAGAATGCTGCATAGGTGAGAGGCAATTCTTTATTTGTGCTATAGAAAGCAATAATGGAGATTTACAGTTCTTCAATAGAGCAAAGGATTTCCCAGAATGCTGGCTAACTGAACCACTCTGTAGTGTATTGATGTGCCAGCTCACTGGAAACACCAGTTTATTATTAAATAGCTTGACTGAAGAGTCTGACGTAGAGGGACCCTGCAGAAAGACACTCTCTCTACAAAAAAAACCAGGGAGGTGGAGGGGGGAAGAAAAAGAAAAAGCACATTTACACTATGGGACTGAAGAAATGTGATCAGGAGATTAACTTTAGGAATGGGCAGAGAAGCAGAAGCGCCTGGGGGAAAGGCGGAAGAGCACGGGGAGATCTATGGGAGGTCTGTGCCTGCAGAACGTTTCCCCTCCTGTTTCTGATTTGCGTAGCTAGAACCGTCCCACCATTTAATTAATTTCTTTTGTAAAGAATGTCACACATGTAGAAATCTGCTCCTAAAAAACCCCAAAACATGTAAAATGCCAGAGCCAGATTGTGTTGCAAGCAGCGTTGACAAAGTGAGCTCAGAGCCACTGGTAGGGGTGAGCTTCACGCGTACCTTTGTGAGCTTTGCTGCTCCCATGTCCCCAGAGCATGCTGTGGGCATCACACCTCACACCCAGACACTGGAGAGGCTTCTCCTGCACAGAAACCAGTGGATTTGGGGGTAAAGCTACCCTCCCTTGCAGCCCTCTACCATTTTGCAATGGACTTTCTGTCTCAGCTGCTGGTACTTAGCTCCCATTGCTCAGTGGGACTCTGAGCTAAGTGAGAGGAATATCAGGGGAAAACCTCCCTCCCATCTTCCCTTTCAACTTCAGGCAGTGTGGGGAGGGGTATCAATGTGTAGCAGATGTGCTGAGACCACAGTGATCTCTTCCTCATGATTACAGTTGGTTATACCTGGGGATGCTCAATTTAATTCAGGCACAAATGTGCAGAGGAGAGCGGTGCTAAAGTAGAATAAGTAGCACTAAAGGCTTTGTTCTGTGCACAGTAATGCAGTGCTTTATTTCACTAGACCTGGCTCACACATAAAGAAAAGAGGCACAGTTTGATACATGCCTTCTCCGATGAGCGCTGCTAAGTGTGTTTGTTGTCAGTGTTGTTGTCATAAATATCATGAAATTTCTTATTTGAAGTTGGGAACTAATGATTCTTTCTCCTTAATGTGCCACAGTGACTCTGCACCCTATTGTTTTCCACCATTTGAGAATGCCCAAGGATGTCATTATAACTTCATGTATCAATATTAAACCTTCACAAACAGCAGACTAAATGAGCAGTTATCTTTGTTTCTGAAAACAGTGTACTTTTGAATTTTTTTTTCAAACTTCATTTATCAGTAACTAGGTGTAGTCAATTGCTCTCCAGTATTGATCACAATATCTATAGCAGTCACAGAGTACCTTTGCTCAAGGTCACTGAAAGGTCGAGTTATGATCAATATGAATTGACTGTCTGCAAATAAATTTAAGTAGCTGACATAACTGAAAGGAGTCACTATTTAAAGTTAAGGTGGACCATGGGCTTAGAAAGGCTCAGAGACCATACGAACATGGCAGTGCCACAAGTCATCTGAACATGCACCACCAGTTCAACTGATTTTCCTGCAATTAGAGGTGCAAAACTGTGGATTTAATCCTCAACATGTTTATTCTTAGGAATTAAAAAGAAAAACCATGGTCTTCAATCTTAGTCTGCAATGAACTGACTCAGTAGGGATCAGACTCACTGCCTTGAAAATAAAGAAGCTAATACTAAAAGAACAGATGCAGAGTCACTATTACTATGCTCCATTCCCACAGACTTTTTGTATTCTGTCTGTAGAGAACCCAAAGAAGGACAAACTCTTCCAACATCAAAATCTACACCTCGTCCTTCATCACATATTTAGACATCAATGTCTGTGGGCAACCACATCAAAATACCTTGTTGTTGAAACCAACAATCTAAAACTTTTTTTTGCTGGTTAATCAGTAGATTCCCATAGTCCTTGTTGGCATTTTAGAGAAGATCTACCTGAGGATTTTAGAACCTCTCAGACAAAAAAAAACCCCACTAAATCAAACCAACAAAAACTCCGGAAAACACTGAGTCGAATGAGTGTATTAAACCTCAATGGGCTCTGACAACATTACCCAAGGGAGAGATGTCTCAGGTGGGACAGGTTCTGGGAGATAACCTGTGATCAGGTCGCTGGCCACTGGATGTCACTGCTGCCTACCCAAAGGTAGCCCACAAAACACTTGTGTGACTGCAAAAATTGTGGCTGTAGGAAACAGTTTTGCTGGAACCATTCCACATAGTTAGGCAATTTCTAATTTCAGAAAAATAGGCTCATAAAGCTCAAGAAGGCAATACCCAACTTCAAGAGTAATTAGTTTCATTTGTTTGCTTCAGCTCGAGCTGAATGAGAAACACTAATAAAGAGTGAGTTTGGGGGTCGCAAGCAGTTACACAAAGTTGCAACCATTGTGTTTTCACAAAGGGTATCTTCAACGGAGGCACTGCTTTCCAATCTCCTTCGAAAGAACAAAACCAAACATTCACCTGGAAGATTTTCCTATTCCTATCAGCAGGAAGAGCATATTAGTTTAGTTTGCCTAAAGGAGGTACCACCACTGCTCCTGACCACTGCAACCAACTACTCACCGTGAGCCTCACTTGAGTCAAAAATAATCTGCCCAACACCAAGGGAAGATCTGGCTTACATCTGAAAAAAAACTGAACTGAAATGATTTTCTATATTTAGACTGTAGAGTCTACATTATTATTGTTGTTATTAATTGAAGCCATTCATCTGGGTTCATCACATTAGTGGAGCAGCTCTACGGGTGGGATTTATGTGACCAAATGCAGATGTCTATCTTGCAGACATCTGAGCTGGGCTCTTCTCTCAGCCAGGCTAGAAAAGGAGATGCCATTAATGTGGGATTAACCTCATCCTAAACTAGATATAAAACCAGGCCAGATGAAATGCATTTTGAAGGATCTATTTCTCCCTGTCGGTTTAAAGGAAGGCCACATGAGCTCTGATGTAGACTTCTGAAGCCAGGTGAACTCATTCTCACTCCCTCTGACTGAGCTGGAAGAAAGCTGCTAAGGAAAAGAAAAATAGGATGTTCCAGGTGTTCAGAGAAGGAGGGTCAGAGCTCTGTGTTAATTCCTCCAGAAGGATGCCTTGAGTATTCCCATGGGATACTCTAGAAGAGGGAGCTCAGACCACAGGGGGCTGCCCTGATGAAGCAGCAGAGCCACATCTGCTTCAGGATATCGGTAGTGTGAGGCTTCCCAAGGGAGCTGAGCCCTCCTAGACTGCTCCTGCTAGAGGTCTAACTCAGCTCCCAGTCCCAGCTGCATGCTTCCAGCCCTCCTTGCTGGGCTGCTTTTCTCAGATCTGTTCATGCTGAACCAGACCACCAAGGGGTTGGACAGGGACCAGACCTCATGCAGGAGAGAGCATGGGAATGCACAGCCAAAGCAGGCAGGGCAGCAGGACCAACTTTTCCTGGCAGTTGTGAGCCACCAGACCAGATCCGCCATCACACAAGGCTGCAGGGATGCAGAGCAGGCACCGTGCTGAGGGGAGAGACCACCCAAGCTAGGCAGGATCTCTCTTAGGGTTCCCAGTATGCCAATACTTCATCAAACCCCACTCCAAGACTTCAGATGTACCATAAATTTGAGTCCCAGCTGCGCTTCAGGCTTCACTGACACCTCAAGCTGCATTTTATGGTTGATGAAAGTGATGTTGTGCTAGAAGTCACACAAGATAACCCAAATCCCTCCCTATCCTTGCAAAAATTGTTTCCTTCCACAGAGAGAAATTCTGTGTGCACATCCCTATACAATTTCTATCTCCTTCCTTTATCACCTCCCCATTTTTACCCCATATAAACAGGAGCTTTTCCAGTCTGAGACACGCATTAAATGATGCTCAGCAAGCATCCTGAGGCAATTTGCCTGTTTTGGGAACCAACCAGACCTTATCAGCCAGTTTTTGAAGCATCAAATCCACGTGCTCCAGCTCAGACACCATAACCACAGGAATTACATGGACAGCATCCATACCTTTGGCCTCACCTCTTTACAGTGAACAACAAAAGCATCTGAAATAAACTCCACAAAGGAAGTATAGGTGAAAGACCTCTGTCAAGTCACTTTGTAAAGCATTGCCAACCAGGCCTTCTGGGACAAGTCATCTTTAACTGAGATATTAGAGGGCTTTCCTAATAAAAAGATACATCACCCATTAGCTCATATATATAACCCAAATGACATCCTCACAAGTGCAGCAGTCTTGGGGCTCAAACCATTCAAGAAGCAATTACAAAATCAATAACACATGCTGCGGTGATTACATTTGATTAGAGACAGCGTGGAAAAAAATAAGAGCAATATTCACCCACACCCCATCCTTAAAACAATAATTCTTTATTGTGATGGTTCTGGTATGTAAGAAAGTTTCCTCTTTATATATAAGGAAATCAAGCTGCTGTATTACTAGCAACGCACACAAATCAAGATTTTTGAGCACTAATTTAGGGAAAGAATGGAGCTGTAGCCATATAAAATGAGGCCTTCTCCTTCATTGCTGGGCCAAAACCCCACATCCCTTGACATCTTGGATGCAGAACCATATGCTTTGGTTTGGGCCCATCCCTCAACACCAACTTATCTGTTTATATTACATACACCCACCAAAAACCATTAGATTTTAAATCATCTATTGATGATTGACTGCTTTTGCAAATATCCTTACTTCAAGTTGACAAACGGCTTAATATAATAAATGTAACTCGACAAACTATGGCTTACTCAGAGGGAAAATTATAATAAAGTTCCCAGTGCGTTTGGGATTTGACAGGGCCCACACAGGCCAAGCTAGGAAGCCAACACAGTAAAGCAAGGAAATGGGAGACAGAGAAATGGAAGGGATCCGAGTGGAAATCTGTTGGTGAGGCCTCTCGTGCCAGAATCCGCTCCAAACCAGCCCGGCCCCACGTGTGGTCCCCTCATCAGCACTCCTGATGTCTTGCAGCACGAAGCACCCTTCACTCGCTCGTTTGGGGGCCTGCACGCTCATTTCCATGTACAGCTGGACTTTTTGGTCCTGAAGAGCCAGCCAAGCTCCCATCTCCTGCCATTTCTCATGGATGTGCAAGCACAGTTGACATCACGCTCAAAAACTCCGTACGGCCGCAACACCGCGATGAGCTAGGGCTTTCTGATGTAGGAAAAAACGAATAAAACCCACTAAAAATGAATCTATCACAGCTCAAGGTAACAGAGGCACCACGGGAGGCTGAGAAAAGAGCCAAGTGCTGCACTGCATGGAAAGGGCTGGTCGGCTCCAGAAGGTCCTGACCCCCATTCTGAGCCAGGAGGCTCCTGCTTTGACCCACAGGGCAGTGCTGGGACAGTGCAGCCACGGTCTGTGGGACAGAAACTGAATACAAGGGTTTGCTCTCCCACTTTAAAACCTCAGCAGGTAAACCATGCTGCCTTCCCTAAAATGTATCTTTTAAGGATAAAAATTAAGCAGCTTGTTATGCAGTCGCTATTTGAGCAAGCCCCTCATGCTCAAATATTTAAAAGAGTCCTTTTGTTTATTTTTCCTCTCTCCAGTGGGCTGTTTGCTTGAGTCAAGACTGCCAGATTTGGTCCCATGGAACATGATCTAAATAAACTGCAGGAAGTGAGAGGGGGGAAAAAAATCTTGTATTGTTCCCTCATTGCTTGAATTGCCTGAACTGCATTCAGGTAGCCTGACCTCTGCAAACATCTGCTAACATGCACGGGGCTCGCCCCCCTCCAGTTTGCAAAACCTGATATTAAAAGCATAAATATTTCTCCCCTTCTGCAAGTAAGTTTCCACCTTAAATAAATTAAATTGTGTTGCGGCAGTAGCTAAGGTGGTCAATGCAATTAAATTCAAAACCTGAATGTATTGAACTTTCTGCAATTATACATGGGTCATCTCTGGACAATATGTTGGCCATCTGGTAGCATCTGTGCTGTTCCCACTAATAGAGTTCCTGCTGTGGCTCCAGGCCATGACAGGCAGCACTAAGCAGGTCACATGTTGTGTCTTTCAGCCATATTTAGGTCACAGTTTTGGGGGATGCAGGAATAATCTCATTGCACAAAGGCAATGAAAATGAATAACCCCTCTCAGGTATTTTGAGCATTACAAAAAGTTAAAGGAATAGTTTTCAGGATTTTATCTGCTCCTTAGCCCCGGGATTAAGAGCAAATAAGTCAAGACAACTATTGCATTTAAAACTGCAAAGCTAACCCAGATATCTCTTCTCTCATCTCTTTAATAAGGCTCTCACAAACATTTGTTGACCTGCAAGAATAAGGTACTGAAAATAATAATCTCTTTTTCTCTCCCTCTCCTCTTTTTTTTTTTTTTTTTTTTTTTTTTGAGAAAGACCTAGTGATTCCTTTTTGTGCTCTGTTTTGGCCACGAAGAGATGTCCCTGAATAATCCTGCTTAATTCCTGCTGCACAAAATTGGCCCCCCAAATTCTGGGTTGGCCCAAGGGGGAGAGAGCGAGGAAGGGAGAAACATCAATAATTTTGCAATAAATCTGCTAAAACTGAAAGGCTTTCATGCCATGTTTTTTGCTATAAGCCATTTTAGCAGGCAGAGTAATAAAGAATTAGCCTGGTTTTCTGAAAGGGCATTGGTTTTCAAACAAGAGAAAAGGCTTCCAACAATTCCTGTATCACACCTGTGAACTTTAATTGCTTGAAGAGATGTACACGCAGTTGTATGTACCAAAGATAGAGTTTTAAAATAATTTACTACTGATGTATCTGCTGCAAAATTAATTTAATATAGATTTTAAAAAAACAATGTGCTCTGTCTCTTGACCAACATAAGCAATTTCAGTTTGACATCAATTAGTGAGTAGCTTTTACTCTTATAGACATATTTATAATGGAAAGGAGTGCATTTAGGCTTTAAGGTCCTGCCAACTAATCAATTTGATGAACTAATTGATAATAAATGTTAATTGACAACTAACAGCAGTCAATTAATTGCATTTCAAATGCAGCTCCAGGAAGCTGAGTTGAACATTATTCTACCTCAAGCTACTCAAATAATAGCTCAGCAATGACTTTGCAACAGGCTTCAAAGGTCAACGTGGGCTACTTTCCTATTTGTCATAAGATCTGGGAACATGTGTTCATAAAAAGCAGTGACCTGTGCACATGCCTGGTTTGCACTGTAATTCCAATATGATGGCTGCTCACAACACTTATCAACACCCCATTCATAAAGCTGTGCTGTGCTGCAGCTGCATCAGCACTTTCTCCATAAAAACCCAGGTTCAGACCTAAATTTCTCCTGTGGTGACACATAGGGCTCAGGTCTTCCCGACAAAATGGGCATTTTTTGGTAAAAGCTGATACTAATCAAGGGGCTTTGTATGTAGGGTGAAGAAGAGGAGTTGCTTTATCTTGTCTGCGTTTCATTTCCTTGAAATATTTCCCGTTCTTAAAATATTTCCTTGAAATAGTCCCAGTTCTTTTGAACTAATCTCTTTCAAGGAAACATTTTGGCTTTTTAGCAGAAACAAAAAAGGACAGAGCATAAATTAGATAATGGTGTGTGCACAGGTAGGATGATTTCTGGTATTTTCAAGCTAAACACATGTTAAGAAACTGATAACTAATGTGGGAAAGGGACCAATTTAGTGATCACTTTTCATATTTTACCTAGGTTTTGAAGGCTCCTAGATGGACACACAATGAAAAATCAGTGCAGGATTTGACACAATATACATATTCCAATTATTTAATGCTTGCCTATGCTGCATTGCCTGCCTTGCACCTTGCCTCTCCCCACCTGCACAGCTGTATAACACATCT
Organism: Zonotrichia albicollis; assembly: GCF_047830755.1. Taxonomy (NCBI): domain Eukaryota; kingdom Metazoa; phylum Chordata; class Aves; order Passeriformes; family Passerellidae; genus Zonotrichia; species Zonotrichia albicollis. Next base: position 4,200,549 of record NC_133828.1, on the reverse strand, counting down.
CAGACTCTTTAATTTCCTTTGCCACATCTCCTCTGAAACATCATCTGCTCCCTCACCTTGAACTGCCACGGCTCGGGCAGTGTTTCAGAAACCCATCTCTCCTCACACAATACTTTAACCACTTTATACAAGTTCCCCCCTCCTCCAAAAGCAAGCTACTGGAAGAGATAGCACCCATCAGGCTCACAGAGCCCCTAACCTCTGTCTGCGCCCCTGGGCTTTGCCAATCAGCTTTTTAACCCAAACCGTGGTGCCTCCTTAGCTGAGGGATAAGTAGTTACATCTAAATTGCCCTTTCAAAACCGAGCCAGAGCAAAAAAAAAAAAAAAAAAAAAAACCTCAGCAAGATTCATGCATTTTTTCCAGGACAGACCCCTGAATGTTACAATAGCCCTTATCTCAGAATTATAGTCTGCTGGCTCTGCTCAGGATCAGCTGCATCTCGTCTCTAATCCAGCAGCGAGATGAGACCAAGAGGGGCAGGAGGGGAACCGGCGGCTCCGGTGACAGTCGGGCTCTCACAACTCCCAGCTCCACTTGATGAGTTGCAGGTATTACTCAACTGATTAGTATCTAAGAGAAATAAATATCTAGGTGAAGAGCAGCTGGCCTCAGCTCGCAGTTAGATAAGAAAGAAATGGCAAGAACGGGAAAACCGGCAGGAGCAATAATTTCATTTTTACTGAGCACTGCTCGTTCAAGGGTGCACAGGAAGGCACATGTTCTTGCATCCAAGCTGGTTTATGGACTAGAGCTGGCAAAATTAGCCAGATATAGTGCAGGTTTCAGCCCCCAGGGCAGACTGAACTTATTCTTGTACTTGGTGCATGTGTCAAAATTTCTCCTTTTTTCCATTGAAAGGCTACCACAATAACAATATTGTGGGATATAAATACAGGGAAGGTCCTGGCAGCCCTTCTCTGCCACCAGGACATCACAAACACCTTGCTGATAACCTGCCCTGTGCTCTGCACACCCAGCCCAGCCCAGCCCCATGGGCACCATCTGCTCTCCACAGCCCCTGGAGCAGCTGCACCCAGGCAGGTCAAGTGCACACAGGACACCTGCATGGAAAACCTCCAGCTGTGGAGATCTGCCTCTGTAACAGGTTTTCCTGATTTTTAAAAAAGATTGTCTTGTTCAGATTAATCTTTCCTGAAAACAGAAGAAAATAAAATTGCTTTTTCAAGCTGGAAGATCATACCTTAAAAACAACCCAAAAAAATCATATCTGCACAGCAAGAGGCAGCAGAAGAAGGTTTAATCCCTTCTGCAGAGCTTTAACTTTTCCTAAGGAATTGCACAACCCTTCACACTACACAGCTGAAGCCCTATACTAGTGCTACCTTCCTTCCAAACTGTGACCTGCCAGTAATTTTCCTTCCCTAAAATTTCCCTCCTGTCATGACAGATAAAGTGGCAGGGTCTACCATCCCTAATTGCTGGCCCCGGCTCCTGCTGAATTCCAATACCATGCACAGTTTAGTTATGGACTTTAGGCTGCAATTCATAGCCAGAGCATGGAGGAGATTTAATTCAATAGTGGCTGGGGTCACAGGAAGAGGGTGCCAAGAGTAGCAGACCCTGTAGTAAGATATCCTGAGAAAGACAGTCACTGGAGGCGCAGAATGTACTGGATGCTTTTGTGGGAGCTTACAGGAACCACAGGGGGACAGTAATCAAAGCCCTCCAGGAAAGTTAATGCTTTAGAGAGGAAAGCAGTGAAGGCTGGAGGGTGGGCTGGCAGCCTGCAGGGAGAAGTCTCTTGGTTTGAGATGGGTGTTCTTGGATTTCAACATCCCCACCTGAAAACAAAATAAATGGCTGGAGCTGGCTCATGCTGGAGAAAAGGAGGTAAACTGCATTAAATGGCACTGAAGCCCTTTGCCTCCATTTATTAGCTCTTTCTAGAACTCAGTAAAAAGAAGCAGCTTCATAAAGGGTTGCACATGATATTTCTATGATATTTTTGTGCTCGGAAATGCTAAACAAACCAAGTCCAATTGATACAGGTGACTTTTTAGAAGAGTAGAAAACCATGTTTGTGGAAAATCCAGGATGAAAGCATAATCCAGTGAAGTGCCCCTCAATGCCTTTTTCACAGCGATTTTCCTGACTTTGCAAGGATAGCAAGGAGGGCCTGGCTTTTGGGCTGAAGGGTGTTTCTGCACAAAAGGAGATAATTAAAGGGAGGTTCAGGAACAAAACTACCATTGCTCGCAGGTACTCGCACTGTGTGCTCATTGCTTTGCACAGAAAGATTTTCAATGGAGCTTTTTAAGCCTTTACTGTAATGTTGGAAGTCATTTATTTTATACCATGACACAGACCCTACATTAAAACTATCACTGCCAGGAGTCCCTGCGAATGTAACTATTTTTATGGACCAAATGTTGTGGGTCAATGTTTTAACACGGGCTTGTTGTACAGTATATTGCTCAGTAAAGTGTCCCTCCACTGCAGGCGTTTAATGGTCTGTCTGTTGCGGAGCCCATTACCACAATTCTGCTCTCTTCCTTGGCTTTATTAAAGCCCAGAGAGTCAGAGATGCCCGTGGGTGGCACAGGGCACAGACACTTTTCTAAAGTGACCTGCAAATACTCCAGGTTTAAGGTGAAGACCCCCAGCACCAAGCGGCTGCAATCGCACAGGACCCCTTCTCAGGGAAAAACAGCTAAAAACTTCCACGATTTATATATATATATATAATTTTTTTTTTTTTTTAACATAACGCTGGGACCACTGTCCTAGATTTCCCTGGCAAACGGACAGAAAAAATCTCTTCCCCCATGCTGGGTGAAGCCTCCCAGCCCAGGGTTGGGATGATGCTACACGAGGGGTCCTGTCCCCATCCCAGCACTTCCAGCCAGGCGTTCATTTTTGGCGAGCTGCCAGAGGAGGGTGCTCTGTTGTTAGAGGAAGACCCTCCAAATTGCAGAGGCTGACAGAGAACAGAGGAGCAGGAATCCTCTCTACCTTACATCTCCCTTCAGGAAAGAGACACTCTGGTGCCTGCCTTTTTTTTTTTTTTTTTTTCCTCCCCCTCCTTTTTTTGTCTCGTTCTGTCACTCTCTGGTTCTTTTACAATAGCAACAACAATGATCTTGTCTAAATGATTTCACAGGCTATTATTCAGGCACTCAACTTTTAACATTTCAATTTTGTCATTTTGTTGCTACACAAAAGGTGCACTTCTCCAGTATAATGTTCTGAGAATTATGTCAATGAGCAGTAATGGCTTTTAACATTAACTTGATCATTAACAACTACATTATCTGTGGCATAATCAGCACCTCAGTCTATTGTGTCATATTACTGTACAGATTTTGGAAATGAAGGCCCAGTCTAAGCAAAAGTTCCCTGCATTACACTGTGATTTTTCTTTTAACTGAAATGCTTTTAAAACACTTAATAATTTTTTGTGAATACTTTAAAATTGGGGTTGTCTCAGTTTGTTTTACGTCTGGAAATAGCGAATATTTTTTAAAAAAAATTTTAAGATCATCCAGATTGGGATTTAAAGTAGGTCAACTAGGCAAGTTTATCTAAACCAGCACAAGATGCAGACCAATTCCAGAAAGGGTATCTACTTTGAAAGTTGCTCATATCCAAAGTCTGCTCCATTTTTACATCAGTTTTACTCAATCTGCCCCATAAATTTACCAACAGAAGCTCTGCAGATGTTAATGCTTTTATATTGCTAGACAGAGGGTTGCCAGTTTTAATTTGCCCTTGCCAAAGAGTCAAAGGTAACTCGAGAGTTTCCAGTTAATTTTCCATGTTTCCTAAATAAAATTGCCCTATGATTCACCTCCACACATCCTTCTTGTTTGTTAACAAATCCCACAGCCTTTTGTCCATAAATTCATGTTCTTGGGCACAACCTTTCCTGGGAAAGAAGGATCAGCATCCCTAATTCCTCTTACATACTAAGGACCAGTGGTTTAACTGCAGGGAAAGCCTTTACCACTCCAGATGGAAATAAATCTATTGATTTTAATTGAGCTATGCTGATTTGCTCCAACCAAGCACCTGCCCGACTCCCTGCTCTTCTCCAGGATCTCCCATTGGGATCTTGGACACGATGGTTGTGACCTCTCATAAATCAGGATGTGGTGTGGTAACACCTGGCTCTGGTATTGCCCCATTCTTCCCAGACAGCAAAACAGCAAAGCCATGGGTAGGGAAATGACCATCAAATGGTCACAGGCAAGGCAGGGCCAATCCAGGATCCAAGGGGGTTCTCCTGGCTCTCACATGAGGGCTTTATCCACCAGATTGTGTCTGTCCATGTGTTAAAGATGAAGTGCCATGGACTCGTGGTCATTATGTGCTCTGCTGCTTCCACACCTCATCAGCTTTAATGGCCCTACTGGTCAGTGATCCACCAGCCCGTGGTTGCACCCATGCTCTGGTGTCCAGGGGAGGTTTCCATGCTATCCAGGTTTACCAAAGGCAAATAGGAAAATGGTCCTGAAACTTGAGGGAAGGCTCTAAAGCACCAATAGAACCTGTATGGAGTCACACAGTAAGGGACACTTTTTTAGGATGAGCAGAGGTTCCCATACGGAAAAGGGCCTCCTGAAGTGGGAACAATCATGGAGAAGGCTCCTAGAATGGTCAGAGAGTTGTTAAGTGCCCACTATGCAGTAAAAAACCCAAAGCAGCTCCACTCTGCTGTGATGGCAGAGGACCCTTTATCTGCCATTTTCCACTTGACATGTCCTGATACACTCTAAATGCACAAACAATGAGAACATCAGGTCACAGGCACTCCCAAAAATGGGGAAACCTGCAGCTTTGAAGAGGATGAGTGTTTTGTGGCTGCATTACTGTCTAACGCAGCCAGGAGCTGAATAGCAATGAAAATAATCATTTAGCTCTATGTGTAAATAATTTCATTCCAGCAACAGTTACAATCATAACAATAATGAAAACAATCACAGAGACTCAGAGAAGCATTAGAAAGATGCCACATTTAATTTACAGAGTTAGTTAAGCTAAGTCTTACATGAAAGAAATATTTTTAATATAGTAATTAGATATTTGTTGGAAAATTCTTGCCTTATTCTTCAACCAGTTTTTCACTGTGGTTATTTTTAGATGTTACTGTGGTTCCTAGTGTTGATAACACCTCTGGCTATGGGCTCAGAGATGTGCTTGGGCTGCTTCAGTGCTACAGCACCAGCAGCAATTCCACTGCTCTCCAATGGGAGAGAGGGATGTGGACACACTGCTCTATCCCCAGGGAGCAGCAAGGAATTCAGGTTCAATTTTCAGGCTGAAAAAGTCTCCTTTAGAAACTGAAACCCCTGGGCATCTAGTGAGTGTGATCCAAGCAGAGCTCCTTGTGTTTTAGAACCATTTAAATGAAAAATTGAAACAAGATAAAATCTTTCTTAGAACTTTGTGAACAAGCATGAGTAGCATGAAATCAGTTTTAAAGAAGATGGAAGCACATGGGTGCCTGGACAGCTTTTCGCAGTTGTGCCACTGGGATGTGGTTACACATCTCCACTTGGGAGAAGGCTCAGGTAGATTAACATTTAAGTCCACATGCCTGAAGTATTTCACCCTTAAAAGTGCATTCACTCCAGAAATAAAAACTTTGGTTTGCACACTCACAATGTCATGTCTTTGTTGATTTTTTTCCAGTAATTCCATTATCACAAATCACAAGACTGTCAAAACCCCAGGACTAGGAAATCACAGCCCAACAAGCAGCAGATGCCCTTTTGGAGGTTTTAAATAACATTCATTCATTTTTCAAATCCCACAACAAGAACTACCTACAACTTATCCACAGCAAAACCCAACACAAAGCCTGTAAAATGCACCACCCTTATTCACTGCTTCTACTAATTTAAATCCAGGGACTATCTCAAGAAATGAGAAGGGAAACCTAAGAGGTTTTACACAAGCTGTTTGTGTTTAAGGACAGAAGTCTAAGCTCAAATGCAACATAATTATGATGTCATTGAACACAGCAAAAGCTGCAGGACACACAGCGTTTTCATCACAGCACTACCACTGCAGGCACATTTGAAACACTACAGCACATTCAGACTGTAATTATAACTGTTGTTGTTTCTGTGGTTTCAAAGATAATAGGACTTGTTCATAACATTTACACAATGCCAATGTCCTGCATGCAAAATACAGATCCACTGTCACAGGCAAAATATTCCCACCAAGATACCTGCAGACCAGCAGGTTATGATTTAGTATCATTGTGAGCAGGAAATAAAAATGCAACACTGGAGATACAACGCCCAAATCCTTCCACCTAATCAGATAAACCAAGTTAGACTTGCCTGGTTAACTGAAGGACAGATTCATCTCTGGAGAAACAACCAATTCCAAGGCCATCGTGGCTTGCACGTCCTCATCAGCATTCCCCAACGGAGAGACATCATGAAAGATGAAAAAAAACTCCAGCAGCAAAGACAACTGACAGTGGTGGGGGGAAGTGGAGGGGGAAATGAAATCATTTACCAGTGCCCCTGCTCCGCAGCCTCCCCCCAGCCCATCTGAGGCGTTGGTGGGGTGGTTCCTCTCACCCCAGCACAGGGAGCTCACGGCTGTGCCTTCCCCCAGGTGCTGCAGGTGGGGTGTCCAGGAGGTCCTTCCAGCCAGGAATCACCTACAGCTGCTGGGCAGGAAAGGACAGAGTGGGTCTCACACAGTTAATGGATAAGTTCGCTCATCTTCACCACCTTGCTGTTCAGCTTCACCCACAGAGGTGCAAAGAGAGGCAGATGTGGCATTTGGCAAGCTGTCAAGGCACATCTTTCTTTTTAAAAGTAAGGTGCATTTCCCTGGCTGCTCTCAGCCCAGCCCTTCTGTCTGTGACAGCTCTGCTGTCAGCACTCAGGATGCCCTTTTCAAACACGGGCAGGGAAGAGCTGAGTGATACAGGGGAAAACAGCCATTTTCTCCAAGAGCAACCCAAAATGGAGACCTGCACTTTCCACCTCACTCTCTTGCTGAGAGCTGCCCTCAATCCTTGCAGACAATTCCTCATGGAGGTGTTCTTTCACCAGACACCAGGCAGGCCAAATTCGCCTCCCTGGACTCACCAGCCATGGGTGCAGCCATCCTGCCACACACAGGGCCTCATGCTGCACCCGTAATATGACACAGGGTCCAGATGCCACCACCCTGACATCAATCATAGGCACAACACATAAACTTTCAGTTTTACCAGCGGTGTCATTTTTATTGTTTCATCCATCACACTGCACTCCTCACTCTGCAGGCAGTCTCTCCCTCTAAGTATTTCTTGGAGTTGTGGAGCCTGAGGACAGAATTGAAGCTTTGGAAGTATCATAAAGGTTATTCCCATTGACACCCACCACAATCTTATTGTCTCTCCAGCTAAATAGTAGGGGTCACTTGGAAAGTTAATGGTGATGCTGCTACTGAGAGTCTTGTGATGCCTGCACTTCCTGTCAGAAAAACACTCAAAGTGAATCTGAAATCAAAGTAGACAAAGCTAAAGTTCTGCTTATGAATGTCCCACCCAGTCATGGCAGTGTTGTCTCCTTTGATTTCAAATTCACTTTGAAACTCTCCAAACAGGAGGCACAGCTCTACCTTGGGAGCAGGAGATGCAAAGTGGAAACTCCACCCTTTTACTACTCACGTAGCTGGTGCTAACAGGCCTAACAAAAGCCATAATAAGCCCCTAATGCCAATTCCAAAAGGGAATTATCTACCCACGTTACCCTTTGGTGCTTGTGCTTGACGGAATGGGCATACAGGGCTTTTTATTACTCCAGAAACCACTGAGTGCAAATGGAGCAGCTCGTTCCAGCTGAACCAGGACTTTCTGCATGAGAGTTTGGAAAGTAGTTTCCTTCTTGGAGCTGAGATGGGATTTTTCTGGCTGAAGCAAAGTGGGAAATTGTCCACAGTCCTTAACTTCCACTCCTAGCATATTTTCACTCCGTAATTTGCAAGCAAAACAGTCCAGAAAATGCTTGGTCAGAGCAACAAGTTTTTATAGCCACTTTATTTGAAAGAGCAGAATATTTTTGGTAATGTAGTTGGAATGACAGGCTCCCTAATTTTTCATTACAACATTTGCTGCTTTTGCACACATTGGATCTAGAGACGAAATTGAGTAGCAACTGCACCATGAGTGGAGTCAGGAGGCACGAACAACCTTCCTCTCTCCAGAACATGGGGGGAACAATAGACCCACTGGAATGATAAGAGAGGACATTTTTCATGGGGACCAAAGCTCCCAGAGCAAGCCAATTCCTGCCTTCACAGTGCTCCTTCTTTCCTGATGACACTTAGCTGGGAGCTGGGAAGGGCAAAGCTGGCAGACTGGAAGATTGCCTAATGTGCTGTGACTGACATGTAATCGAATATTCAACCACTGGTCCTCATGTCGGTGGCAAAGTGAATATGACACCCTTCAGCTTAGTTGTGATCACGCCTCGTTCTTCTGCAAACAGTTCCATAAAGGTGCAGCCTGGCTCCTCGATGAGGCGGATGTGTGAGATGGGAGAGCAGTCACGGAGGTCACCTGCTGCTGGGAACGTGCTGGGGACCTGCCAGGGACTGACCTTTAAATGCCAACCGCATCCCCACCGCGCCCCTGCGCCGAGGTGGGACCGCCACACGCTCTGCTCTCACAGCCACCGTCGTGCTCGCTGACCTGGACAAGCCACCTGTTCAACATCAGAGGGGTCTTTATCTCTCAGAACATTTTTGGATCTGTCAGTGCCAAGAGAAAAAAAAAAAAAAAAAAAGACAGACATACACACACACACTTAAAAAAAAAAGAACATTTGGACGTGAGAAACCCCAAGGGAAGGAACTCAGATGTTCGGGTCAGGCCTTAGAAAAGGTATCAATTCTTCTTTCCACTTAGCACAGGCTGCTGCCTGCCCAGGCTCTTTGTCTCTGCCCTCTTCCCAGTACAGAAAGCATTTCCCTTTTAAATGACATCTGAGCGCTGACATGCTGGAGGCACCCATCCTGCATCATCTCTGGCAGATGGTGCAGCTGGCCACGATTTTCGGGATTGCTTAAATAAAACCACAGTGCCATATCAAGAAATGTAGAGAAAACGCTCAACAGTGCTTAAGATGTTTAAACATCACAAACTGTCTAAGACTTCAGCTCGCTGCACTGCGCATTTTTGGTGATGTAACTGTTCTTATTGATGGCAACAGTGAAATCTCCATCATGACTCACTTCATTTTCTTTCTGGGAGGCAGAGGCAAATCCTGTGATATTCCTGCTCTGACCCAATATTAGATTCTTTCACCTTGCTATGCTAGGAAGTTTGGACAGCTGTAACAACACAAGTCAAATGCTTGAGGTTTTTGGAGAAGGGAGATCCCATGCTGACAGCATCAGGTCTGGGATGCCCTGATGCCATCAGACAAGAAGCTGACCCACTGCCACAGCCCACAAAGCCAGAAGCACCTCTGCATGGCTTTCACAGACATCCAAGCAGTTTCAGTGTAAGCAGCCATGCTCAAGCCAACATAAATGCTGTTTTTCCTTTTCCCCTATGGTTTTGCTTGCCTTGAGCTAATTAGCCTGATGGCCATTTCCCTACTCCCCAGAGATACCACGTTTAGTGGTATATGTATTTTGGGAAAAAAAGCCTTTTAAGTGAAAATTGTCATTGTTGTATCCAGGAGTCATGTAGTTCTTTTCAGCTCTACAATAAGTCTTCAGCTTTTCTGCTAGTGATTAAAAAGGTGGGATACTGGAAAATAGTAATGTTAGGAAATATTTAGTCATAACTAAATAAAATGTGCTGTTATGAAAGTGAAAAAAGGGATTTAATTCCAACTTAGCAGGGCTCTTTCAAGAGTTTAAGCCCTGGTAGATCCCAAAATACATGAGATAACCTTGCAGCATTTGTGAAGTTACCACAAGAAAGCCATTACCTGTAGGGGTCAAAGGAGATCTCTCCCATCTGCACTGCAGTAAAGCTACTGAATCCAGTGATATCTGGGAGTCTGCCTAAAATTTACTGCCTTCCCCAACGAGAGAGGCATTTGGGATGCTTCTCTTGAGGCAAAATGAAGGGGCATTGTTTTTCTTCTCCAAACCCTCCTCAGTGTCATCTTGCCTCAGGAAAGAGTGCCTGTCATGGCAAAGCGGAGCAGCTTGCAAAGATATTCAGAAGGTTCAACATGAAGCCAGTCCCTGAGAAGCTGAGATGAATTCAGAAAGTTCAACATGAAGCCAATCCCTGAGAAGCTGGGATGCATTCCTGTGCAGTTTCAGGCAGGTATTTATTTACTGTGCATATGGACTGGCAAACTTCGAGACATTTCTGAACGCCATCACCCGGGGGCATCACCCCAGCATCCTCGCATTGTCTTCCCTCACAAACTAGCAGGGAAAGCAGCAGGGAAAGGGCAGGGGGAGCACTCCAGAGCTGCTCTCACATCTCTCCATGAGGGCAGAGCCGTGAGAGGGGCAGCTGGCTGCCCACCATGGGGAGCATCACACGGCTCCATTGCATGCAGGCACCTCCGGCCGCAGATGTCGGCTTTTACTGCTCAGGTCTCCCCGATCACTGGGCCACCTGTACAGCACACTTACAGCAGTTATTCTCTTGCTGTGTGTGCTGGAATAATCTTGGCAGGAAGCAGCAGTTAAACCCAGGCATAATTTTTTACACCGTATGTAACGCAAAAATCACCTCTTTGGACAAGCAACACACACTCGTTGCCTTCTTGATGGAATATGGTATTTCTTGTTCTGTCAGAAATGGTATTTAATATCTGAATGTCTCCATTCCATGCCTGGATTGCAATCCTGAAAAAAGGAAGGGAACTTTTACAAACTCTGGATTTTAGATGTGGGATACTGTTGGCCCTTTCTCAAATGCCAAGATGGTGAAAGGCAGCCCCATCACAGAGTTAGGTTTGAATGGAGGCCTCAGATTCAAACACAGATCCAGGATCTGAATGTGGCTTTTGGATTTAATCCCATTCCCAGCCATATCCATTTGATGTAGCAGAACAGGCTATCACACTGGCTGAAAAAGCACTTGGAGCATCTATTGCCTTTTTTTTTCAAGTGAATTTCAAATTCTCTTTGCTCAAACTTAGAGAGAGGTGACATGACTGAATATTACAAGAACATCATTTGCTGCTGCTGCCACTGCTGTTGAGGATATACAGTAGGTTTTTCCCCTCTGTTTGCTTTAAAAATTAGGTTGCTAATGATAATGTTCCTCTCATAGATGATCTTGTACTTTTTAATGATACCCATAGTTTTCCTCCACATAAATGACTAAATCCTCACAGAAATCTCTGTCTTGATTAGCACTCCTGCTAGTAAAATTTCACATACTAAATCAGTACCAGCTGTAGCAAGAAAGAATGAAAAAGGCAAGTGTAAATGTTCCATATGCCCTACCAAATTGGCATCTGTGTCAGTAACCCTGTGTTTTTTTAAACAATTGTATACATACATTCTCAGAAGTGTTTTGCTCACAGGATTCTGCAAGCAAAATTTCCTCTGTTGGTACATCACTGAAATGTCACATCTAAAAAAACCCCAGCAAGGAGTTTTGCTGCTTCTCCTCCCTACGCCCAACCCCGGCGCGCCATTCAGCGAGTTGCCCCGAGTTTGCCACACCTTTGTTTTGGTGTCTGCTCCCCGTAACCTGACTCTGGGACACTCCTGCAGAGCTGCTCCACATTTAGCCCTCAGTTATTAGCAGCACCACCGAGAGCCAAAGCTGCTGAGGCTCTGTCGTTATTTCCAAGCTGAATCCAGAAGGACGGACTCGGGTTCCAGCCCGGCTGCTGGGGAATGCAGCTCCCATGAGCCAGCAGCTCGTCTTTCGCGTGACTCACGAGTGGTGATGGTGCAGGAGGGAGCTCAGCCCAGAGCTCTGACCCAGAATGGGCAGTGACTCAGCTCCATCCTGCAAAATCACCGTTTGGGTGCAGGGTAGATGGTGGCTGCAGCCTCTTGGACGGGCCTGGCAGTTGTAAACTGGCTGAGCAGCACCTGCTCCAGAGCTCTGCTGTGCAGCAGGAAAAAGCCTGGGATACAACACAGTAAATATCAGCACAATGCAACTTCCAAATAAACAACTACCTCCTCAGCAAAAACACTTTCAAGTCAACTTATGCCTATCCCGCCACTGGAATTCAATCAGTACGGCAGAAAGGACTTCCAAAGTTAAACAAACACTAACTAGGGCTCCAAATGGGTAGCAAATGCCTCAGCCTGCTGTGGAAAGGTGATATGGAGCCAGACTGCCCGCTGGTGTGAGCCAGCCTCACTTCACCGGACTTGGGTGGAGCTGTGCTGATCAGCACCAGCTGAGTGCCTGATCTCAGCACACCCCAAAGCCAGCCATCCTCTTTCCCTGGCATGGGATGATGCAAAGTAAACAGGAAAAATTAAGGAGTAGTTAAGGGCATTAATAGGATTTTTCTGATAATAATAAAATATTTCTCGCATTTCCAAAAGTCAGGAAGACCCTCTTTCCTCACACTCTTGGCCATGACAAAGTGGTGACACTTGTTCTGACTTTTTTCCAGTGCAATGTGGAGCGTATATTTGCACATCATGTCATGCCTGTCCATGGTAATCAGAAGCCTTTATTTCCAAAAGCTCAAAATTCCCTCCTGGACTCTGGCATGCCAAGTTTTACTTCACAGTGATTTCTTTTCTTTCCTTTTTTTTTTTTTCATGGCTGATTTATAATTGCGGCAAACAGAAGTTTATAATGGAAATGCTGACAAAACTGTAACTACAGTGTCACATTAACACTACCATTGCTGCATCTTTGTCAGACTTTCCTTTAACCCAATGAGCCAAGGCTTGGATCAAGTAGCAACAAAAGCCCAGAACACACAGGGCATAGGAGACAGAGTGGAGAAGTGGAGACAAAACTCCTGGAATACAATCCTTGCCTCAGTGAAATCAAAGGGATTTTATCCTTGGTGTCTAGTCTCACTTCTGCCAGACACTTGCTGTACGATTTGGACAAATTTATCCTCTGCAAAATGGACAGGAAAATCTGTCCTGCACTTACCTTACAAGTGTTGTAGCATGATTAGCAAATCACCCTCTTGAAGGAAGCAGGGGAAGGCTGAGGATAAACATAAACACTACCTACATATTTACAAAAAAAATAGGCAAATATTATTCTAGGAATCCTCTATGCATGGAAGGTGGTGGGATTTTTAGTGCTCTGCCTGCATGTATTTACACAGAGACATCAATACAACATTTCCCTGCAACACCCTCATTATTTGGGTCTTCTCTCATGTTTGTGATTTTTAATTTTACTCCTGGCTTAGGTCTCATTCCTGACATTTTTATGTCGGTTTTGTATGCAATAATATACATACATTAGATGGTGTTGAAACCATCAACCCGAATTACTATTTTTAGCATGGTGCAGAGGATGGGACAGAGACATAAGTGACAATTAAAGAGAATATATTCAGAGCTGTCATCAGAAAATATTTTTTTTCTCTTGCCAGAAATCCTGGGTGCGTAGAAGGCAAAGTTTTTAAGGCAAAACATTCGGGTCATTCAAAAAAAACCCCAAACAAACCCACAAGTAAATGACATCACCAGGAGGCTGGGCTGCTCTAAGGTTCCCGATCGCTGACTTTGTGAGAGAACTCTTATTTGCTCCCTCAAACTGCTGATCTGCCTCTCTGCTTCTGTACTACCCATGCACAGCGCCTGCAGATGTATATAATTTACAGAGCTTTCCTCATCAAGGGGATTAGGCAGCCCTCTTTCAATATGTATAAGAAGTACAAACACACACTTACCCACTATGTTTTACGCCTGCCTGCAACAAACAGCTGAACAGATTGTGATGAAATTCAGACATTGACAATCTGACAAAAAACTTCTTTTTTCCCTTAAAATCTGGCTTCCAGAAGTTTTGCAAATCTAAATATTTTATTTGAATACCGCAAGGGCCCCAATCTTATGGAAAGCCTACGAAGCAAACATGGAGATACGTGTAGTTAAGGAGGGGGAGAAAAAAAATAGCACAGACACATACACAAAACACATCTATTTGGTGCAACTTGCCAATTTTCACAATGACTCGGGTGCGTTTTCTCTGCCTGGCTCCTGAGACTGTAACTAGACTCCTCTAATAAGCACTTTTTGCCCACCAGAGTGTCAACGGTGCTTTAACAGTAGTTTCAGTGTCAAATTGCCCTTTCCTCAGCAGGGATTGTTAAGCCTTTCTGTATTATACTTCCAAGACTCTCACGAGCTGGAGTTGGGAGATATAATATTTTCTTTGAAGTTTGCATTTCACAACACACTGGGATGCAAACAAGCTCCAGTTTCTCAGTAGTCAAACAATTCTGGCACACAGGGACTAGGACTAAATATTGTACCAAATTTTCTAATTACGTCTTTGTGATATTTACTACACGATGTTAGGTGAAAGCAGATCCTAATCAATATAAACCCCCTTGTCTAAACAGGACATCTGGGCTTTGAAATATTCTGTTTGTTGTCTAGAAATTACCCTGTAGCAAGCCACTGTAACAATATAATATCTTAGTCATGGAAAACTTTGGAGTATTTCTGATAAACTTATCATAAACAGATGAGTGCTTTCTCTCTCTCAGTATTAAGGTGATGTAAAAAGTGAAGATAAAAGTCAGCTGTATGCATAAAATCACAGAGGCTTTTGCCAACAAAATGCTGTGTTTACAAGTTTAAAAGATCCAAAGTCTGAAAAGGCAAAAAATTAGGATTCTTAAAGTAACACTAACTCAGCCACATGGCACATCCTGGCAAGCACATTTAGCAAAATAAACATTAGCATATTCATATACACATTTCTAGAGCAACGTATTTTTAATGTGGCCAAACTAATTCAACAATGGGAATCTCAACTTTTCTCATTTCAAGGCCAGATTCTCAGCTGGCAGAGACATATTATTTCAACAAACCGACATCACCGACAGCAGCGGAGCAGCCGAGCCGCCTCCTCCCGAGCAGGCAAGTGCCAGAGTCTGCTGCACTTGGGATGACAAGTCTCTCTTTCTGACTTCATTATCAATATTCATACAACAAGACAGACAGATGTGACTGAGAATCAGCTCCTCAGATAGAATCCTGAGCCTTCCACCACAAAGGCATTCGTGAGAGTCACTTTTCTGCCTGTGTTTTGTCACGTAAGGGAATCGGGAGGAATCCAGCCCCCCTGGCAGAAGGATTTCACAGCACAAGACAGGGGCAGTTGTAAGTCTTTGGCCCTGAATTTTGGATGTCGCTGATTTTCACCGATTCTCTCGGCTTTATCTGACAATTCCTTGACTTGCTCTTCCGACAGCAACAAGCTGCACTGGAGGGGAGCATCTCCCCGCTCATCACAGCCGTGTCAGCGCGGGCTCCATTCCCACACCCCAGCCTTCCCACAGAGAAAGTTTTGTGTGCCGAGGACATTCTCTGTGGATAACGAGGCAGATCCGGGCTCCCAGAGCAGCTGCCTTTGCAAATCTGGCTTATCCCATCACCCCCGAGCTGCCCTTGGTGGATGGAGAGGATCTCTGGATGGCGCTGGGCCAGCTGCACCAGCCCTTCTGCCATCCCAACCTCCCAGCACATCCATCACACCAGGGCTCCACAGCCTGGGATAAGGGGATCTAAAAATGACACAAAGCCCCCTTTGCCCCACCTTAATATGACCTATGCTAAATCCAGCTTGGCTGGGGCTGAGGATCAAGGCCCTTAGACACTCTTAACTTAATGCTCCAGGTAGGAATGCAACTCCCCCCCATCAGCCCCTGTTTATTTTTATTTTTCCAGTGCTCAAGGTCCTGCT
Source organism: Zonotrichia albicollis (assembly GCF_047830755.1). NCBI lineage: Eukaryota > Metazoa > Chordata > Aves > Passeriformes > Passerellidae > Zonotrichia > Zonotrichia albicollis. The sequence goes on along the minus strand of NC_133828.1, from coordinate 4,184,732 downwards.
CAGGACTACAGCCCCACTGAGTGACACGCTCCATAAATATGGAAAAACCACAAAATTCTCAGTTTAAAGTACGGTTACATGAAGAGAAGGCAGCAAGAGGCAATTGCATGCAAGTTGTTTGTATATACTATGCGTACATAGTTTGGTGTTTGATATGTTTTTTTGCCAAGGATCTTGAACCTCACCCAGCTGGACTTGGAGGCATCCGGAGCAAGTTGGTTAATTGCTAACAGCCTTCATAGAGACACACAGGGAATTAATCCTCAGATCACCTCTTTTCCCCTTTGCAATTCACCAAAAAAAAAAAAAAAAGAAAAAAAAAAAAAGAAAAAAGCTTAGCTGTCCGCACTATTTCCAACAGTAAATGCTACCATTTCAGTGTTAGATATGAAAGGAAAAAAAATAAAACTGGAAAGCACTTCACACCTTTGAGCTCTGTAGCCTGTTAACAAACTGGAGAGATATTGGCAAAGAGGTTCAAAAGTTAGTAGGGGCGACAGACAGAAGAACAGACAGTGCAATTGCTTCATTTCCATAAGTGCTCATGCCAAAAAACTCAGATCTGATTAATAATTAAAAAACAAACAAACAAAAACCCCCATTATTTTCCGAATCAAGAATAAGCCTGACTGGAAAGTTCAGAAAGCCCCGGACATATGAAAACAAAGGGTTATGGGGCAAATCCCGACTTTGAGGGGTATTTTAAGCCCTTGCACATGAGTTTAAGCCCTTGCACATCCCACAGGGACATCCACCCTCCCCTGGGACCCTCAGCCAGGAGCACTCAGGGCACAGGGTGGGAATGGGCACCTGAGAGCCCTGGGCCAACTCCCCAGAGAGACCCCCAAGATCTAAAGATCCCCTGAATAATCCTATTCAGGGACAAGAATTATAACCATGAAGGGCAGAAATGGAGGGAAATGGGATCCTTCCTCAGGCCCCTGGCAGACACGGGGAGGACAATGGGGAAATCAGAGCTAGCACAAAAGTTTCCTCGAGTGCGTCTTCAGACACTGCGGTTTCAGATGAGAATTTCCAGAGGCAGGAACTAAAAGAATATTGTGATTTTCTTTGGGGGATTAATCACTTAGCCGCTTGTTACCTTTTGTTAGAGGCATGACACCCCATAACCTTGCTGCACAAGGCACCAGATGTCCATTTAAGTGTCAGTTTTGAACGAAAAAATGTTTGTTTTCCCATCTGAGTCCACAAAGTTATTTTCTTTCTGCTAAAACCCCCATGAATTTTAAGGCAAGCAGACACCAAAACGTGTTACAAATGATACAGAGGGGTGCTGAGTTCTCTGGGTGAAATTAAATAAATAAATAAAGGCAGTCCTTCCTCCTGCTCGCATTTGCTGGGGACGCATATCCCATTACAAATAAAAAAAGTATTAAGAACATGTTATGAAAAATAACAAAGAATAGCAGAGAAATCTAAAAGTGAGTGGCACTTCAGATGGAGTTTAGCAAATTAAGTCATTGACCTGAAGAGGAGATTAATACCAAACAAGGTGCCCCTTCTTCTGAAGTAATGAATATTCTTCAAACAGCAAGGGAGCACTGACTGCTGTTTGATGCTGATGACATTGAAAATTTAGGAGAACAGAAATTCCATCATTTTTCATTTGTATGCAAATGCGCCTGTTCCAGAAATTAACCCCTGAACCCCATGTCAGTTTTCATCTGGAGGAATTCTCTTCGCTCGCATCACACAGCGCAGCCTTTGCTGCTATCCTGGGGTCACTGGGGCTTCCCCACACACAACAACACAAAACCCTAAAACAAAACAACCAACCGAAAAAAAAAATAAAAAAAAGAAGAAAGTAGGGTGGGGGAAATTGGCCAAATCATGCCAGGCTTTGTTTCCCCCCATTAATGGGGTATAAAGGAGCAATAGAAGCCAAGCCTGTTGTAAAATGCACATCTCTAATGCCTGGCTCTGGGTCCTGGCATCACTGTCATGCAAAAGGCAGCTCTACCTCTTTAGGCAGAGCAGCACCCACTAATCACTTCCACTGGTGTTAAGGTGAACCTTGGGCCAATATACAACCCGTATTACTCTTCCTTTCAGCTCAGGCTTCCACTGTTAAAAAGTTCCTTTGTCACTTAGCACCTTAGACAAATGCGACTATCTGCATCTGAAGGGGAAAGAGATGATGGAGGTTTTTTAATTGATGTGGATTTAATTATGCTAATTTAGACAGCTGTAAAGCCTTTTCAGTAGAGCTGCATAATGGGACCAGCAAATACAGGTGTCCTTCACTGCAGGCGCTTAATGTTTAACCTCAGTCGTTTTGTAAGGAAGGGAAAATGCAAAGTAATGGTTAACCAGCAGAAAGCTCTATTTCTTGAGGACCTAAAGAGGACTCTTCACTTTGATTCTCCTTGCAATCCCATTGAGGGCTGCAGAAATCCACACACGCTGAGCAGAGCACAAATACTTTTCATTGCAGTGATGAAGATGAGGCTGAGGCAGAAACAAGAGGGTTCCGGTCTGCCACAGACTTCAGCGTCCTGCACATCCTGTCCTTTGCTCAATTTAGGCCATCTCTAAATAAATGCTTAATTTGAGACAGCCCTTTCTTGTCCTCTTTTTTAATCTTTTGTATCTGACCACCTACAGCACCAGCAATGATTAAAAGCAGTAAGGTATTTTCTTTGGGTGTTTTCTTGATGTCTTATCCAGACCTCTCTGAGGCTGCTATGCCTCCACCTTTCCCAATATTCCTTATCCCACACCCTACATCCTTTCTCTAGGCTGGAGCTAACACCTCCAGGGGCCATTTGGAGATACAATTTCCAGGTTTGGCTGGAGTTTGGCCAGTTTGGCTCCCCAGGGTGGTCATGCACCATGGAACATCAGCGCTGCTCCCAGGGAAGAGCAGAAATCCTTGGACAAAGGTGAGGAAGGGACCACTGAGCTTTTTAAATATAGAAAGAATCACAGCCCAGATGTGGCTGGAACCAGATGATCTCTAAGTTCCCTTCCAACTCAAACCTTTCTATGATTTTATGATTCTGTGATTCTTTGCCAGAGGCAGCCTCAGTGATCAGGTATCACGTGTCCCCTTGGGGCTCTCCTGTTCAGTAGCACTGCCTTATTTGTATGACCACTACTTTTTCTTTTTTCTTTTTAACAGAAATTGTTATTTATTAAGCAGTTATTAGAGTAGGAAAGTAACCTTTGGAATACAAGTTCTGGTAGACTTCACTGAAGCAATTTCAGGTGTTACTGGCTGATTTACTCATCACTCATTGCTGGTGCAGCAAGCACAGTCTGCTCAGGAAGGAGGACTTTGGGCTGTGCTTTCCCCCCAGAACATCTCTTTTCCAAAGGAGTGCTGCCAGACTGGTGAATATGCTGGAAATATGCATTACACCATCAGATGGAGTTGAGAGAATATTAAATCCAGATACACAAAACCATCCACTGCTACATCTTTAGGTCTCCTGAGGCTAAAGAGATTGCAGAAGTGCTCTCCCAGCACATGATGCAGAGCGAAGCCCACTGGGAGCTGCTCTGCCTGTCTGTGTCTGTCTCCATCATGGTGGCACCTGGGCACTGCACTGTCTCTAATCACTCCCAAAGTGCAGTAGAAATGGTCTTTTATCCCATTTTACATCATGCTTATATGGTTTGCCCAAAGTCACTGGGAGCAGAGATAGAATTTCAGATTTTTACTTTTTTTTCCATTGTTTGATGCCTCATTGCAACCCCCTCTTTCCCCACCTTTTCCCTCCCTGTCTGCATTTCACCCTCTTAGCTCCAGGCACTGGCTACGGCAATCCTCTCCATTTTGGCAAGAGTTCCTGTTCTGGGAAATGCTAATGATGGGCACTGAGGGGTTAGCAAAGTATTGTTCTTCAACCAAATTTCCCAGCTTCCAAGTCTGCAAATTTGGCTGCCTGGATACAAATGATTCCCCCCAAACACAAAGTCTCCTCGTCTCCTCCTCAGGAACACCAAGTGCAGAGTGCTCCACAGCTATTACATTCACATGCATGCATTATATAAGCACAGGCTTGAGGAACTTGACAGTGACAGTGTCAGTCATCCTTCCCTTCACCTTCTCCTGTGCGCCAAAGCTGGATTCAGCACCTGAGGGCTCTCATGGCAGCTGAAGGGCCAAACACCAGTTAATCTGGGAGACATCCTTCCCAACAACCACACCTGGCTTCCTGGCCCGCTTCCCCCAAATTCTCCTTGGTTGTTCTGGCAGCTGGGACACCAATAATGCTCTCGGGGTTGGGCTGAGCTTTCCTCTTGGCTGCTCTGAGCCCTGTGGTGCCATTTTCCTTCACTCACCCTTGGTTATGGTGAATGGTCTCCATTACATTTTCAAATAACCTGATATCCACACGAAAGGCTTTGGGGTAGGCTTTATTTCAAGTGTTATCAATTCCTACATTTGCACGATGCAGAAATGTAAGAATTGGTCCTAGAGCCAACCAAATCCTGGTGCTTAGCCCAGCAGCAGATCCAATTTCTTCTGCATACCCAGGATAAAAATGCACAGCCTCTTTACCAGGGACATACAACATACCAATGTGAGCACTCTGTTCTGTATTTTAACAGATTTTAGGAATTTGTGGGAATGCTCTTTAACACTTGGGAGGAAAAGATCTGAAGAAATGCTCTAACAAAAAAAATATACAAATGGGTGCTTTGATAACTATAAAGTTGCTTTCTTGGACCGAGAGCCCACATTAGGAACCAAATAAAATATTTAAAAGCAAAAATCTTGCAAAGTTTCCTCCCGCAAAAGGGAAAATATGGTCTATGCTATACCAGACCTTCCTTTTGCAAAATCTGTTTAGGAGTTGCCATGAAACAAGCAGGATTCAACAAAGAGCTTGACAATTTCTGTTAAAGTTGCATTTATACATATTTCTAGGAATGTTTGGTTTGATTTTTCTTTAAAACCAAGAATCAAGTTGCATTTCAGACCACATATAAATATAATTTTGCTCTCACATAATGCTTTTGTATCTGGTGTAATTCCATTTACTGCAGTGGTGTTACCTTTCAGTTACCCTAATGGGAACAAGAGCAGAATTACACTGATAAAAAAGCTGCTCATAGAAAAAAACAACAAAGGAATAAATACTTCCTGTGGCTCATTTAGTATATTTGTTTGTCCAAATTGTAGCAAAGACATTTATTTCAATGAATATTGTTTGATCAGCAAGAGTAAACACTGATATGTCTTAAACTCCAACAAGCAGTTTTTACAATTCATCAAACAACACCTAAGATTGTTTAGCTGGTCAACTAAAAGAAACAACAAAAGGTTCCAGGTCATATAGTTATACCCTTCTGTTTCCCAACTTTCTTAGAAATCTCTGCCTAAAAATAATCCCAGCATCCGGATGCCTTGCAGAATTGGCTTATTTAAAAACATGTAAAAACTCTTATTGCAGCCTTAGCCATTTTAAGGTCTGGGTGCTGACACAGTGCTTAGCACTGCTATATACCGCTTTCCATCTCCAAAGCACTTTACAAACATTAGCTAATTAATCCTCACAACACCCCTGTGAGGTAGGTAGGTAAGTATTGTCATCCAATTAGGTAAGTATTAAGCACTGTTATCCCACCAGATAAGTATTAAGGTCTCCCATTTTACTGGGGATCCTGAGGACAACAGGTTAAGTTGCTTACCAAAGGTCACAGGGGGAGCTGGTGGAACAAAACTTGGGATGCTTTGGTTTCTTGGGGGCTATTCAGGCATCCAGGCAGCATCCGGGGCTGCTTCCTCCACAAAGGCATCCCTCACCATCCACATGGAAATTAGGGCTTTCTATACCCCTCCAAGACACACAGGGATGGGTACAGCACGGTGGAAAAGATGTGCTTGAGGAACACAGCTTCCCTCTTTTTGGGGTGGGCAAGGATGGCATTGCCCAGCAAAGCTGTCAGGAAGTTTTTAAGAATAAAAGTCTTGGATCAGGGCATCTTCCTGTGGGCACACACAGACATCCATCCAAAATTATCACCAGGCCTTGCTCCTTCTTCCCCTCTCAATTTGCCTTTCTTTCCCACTATTCTATAAAGACGGACTCATATTAAAGTCTCACAAAGATATAAACCTTTCCACTGTGGTTTGCATCTTCTGAACATAAAAAAAGCCCAACTTGAAGCCCCAGCTCAGAGGCTTCCACATTTGTAAGGGAGGCTTGAATCCTCAAATACACTTGGTGGGACAAATCCCTTTTCAGAGGATCTAGAGAACAGGACCAGCCCAGCACGCTTTGGGTTTAATCAAGTCTCAACAGATGTCAAGCTGGTGAAATAACATCATCTGTCCCCCAGAGACAATGCCAGCGTTCACATCTGCTTCCAATTTCACTTCACTGCTGGAGAAAAAGTGAAAGCTCCTACTGTAACTCCACTTGGAGCTGCAGCTGAAAGTTAAAAGAGTCCTGAACAAAAGTCTAAATTGGACTCGGTGATCTTGGAGGTCTTTTCCGACCTAAATGATTCTGTGATTCCCTCATTGACTTGGAGCCTGATGGGTTTTGTGAAGTCACTGAACTCTAGACCAGGGTGAGAAGGCCCCAAATCAGGAAAACCCACCCAAAGTGAGCCTGCAAAAGGTGCAATCCTTGTCAGGGCACATGTCAGGGTCTGCCCAAGGGCCCATCACTTGTGATGGACAGAAAGGACTGTCCTCTGCTTGGCAATTTGGCACTCAGCTCATGGCAATGCCATCCGGCTTTTCTTCTGGATGCAAGGGACCAGCACAGAGATGCTTCAGCTCAAGCTGGAGCTGAGGCAAATCCCAAGTGTTAAAAAAAAAAGAAAAAAAAAGACCTTGACTAGATTTCAACTGCGCTGATTTATGTTTTCAAGTGGAAGGTGGTTTTAGCTGAAGTAAACTACACAGTTTTTAGAACATTCAAAATTCATGGCAGTTTGATCCCACAGGACGTCAAACAAACACAAATGATTTGCCAGGAATCCCTACAAATGGAAATAACCAAACCACACACGGTTCCAGCAAAAGTCTTGAACCAACTCTAAGGCAGGGAAAAATAAGGATTAAAATGCAGAATTTTTATTTTATTCATCTACACAAAGACATCTCCAGTGCAATGCACATCCAGATCAACTTCACACAAAGAAGGAGCAGAAACACAACTTGAAACTCAAAACTCCTCCAACCCACAAACCAACAGGAAATAGACAAATGAAAATAAGAGTCATGAAAACATAAGGTACATTTAGATTCTCTTGCACTCACTGGAGTGGTTTTATTTTAACACAGCGCTGAAACAGAAAAAGGAATTAATCTGAGAAAGCTAACACAAAATGCAGGTAACAGACATATCATGTGTGGTACAATCATAAGAAAGAAAACAGAAAACCAAAACTGTGACAAGAATGTGCTTAGTTATATTCTTTCAAGCTTGGTCTGCCAGCATATTTTCCTTTTTTCTTTTTTGTTTTCCTGTGTACTGGTCACCAGTGTCTGCCAAAAGACTTTTCATGGATTTCTGCAATTCCATTCCCCCCCAAACGGAGGAAATGATGTTTCTCCACAACCACAGGACCCAGCTGTAGGTTTTACACCACGATTTGTAGCTGTAAACTAACACAGTGACACGCCACCCCCCTGCCTAAACAACCAAGACCAAGCCAGTTGCAAAAATTCAGTGTGGTTTATGTGCAAAATGAAAGGATTAAAAAATGAAAAGAGCATTCACTTCATGTTGCTCCTTTAAAACATTATCACATAGCTCCTTTTTTTTTCCCTAACCTGACCTTTTTTTTTCCCAACGGTTTATCTATAACTTAATATAACTAATTCTTTTGAAATAATGTTCACAGTTAGCATAATTGGTGTTATATAGTTCTAATGTACATTACAGAATATTCTGTCACTAGACACTAAATTGAAATTTTAAAGAAAATGATAGAAATAGCTGTAAGGGAAAAAGTACCCTTTTAAATCTAATTTGCTATGCACCGCAGTAGGGTAATGGATGCAATGAAAGTTCCTTTATTGAGTTCCCATGTCCAAAAGGTATTTAGGTAGCAAAGGATGTTAAGCAGACCCCCTGTGCTCCTCCTTTAAGTAAAGATAGCAGGAAATAAGGTATATAGGTTTGTGTCCTCCTGATTTTTATTTCCTCAGGAGTACAACTTATGCAAAGGGCACCTTAGGCTACTTGGAGGATCACAAAGGGTGCCCTCGACCCCCTCGCTGTCTGCATGAATAGAAGCATCTAAAGGATGGCTGAAGCCATACAGCGAGTTAAATCCTTCAGGTGGGTCTTTTCAAATTCCAATAGTGAGGAGTTACTGGAGAATTGGTAAGGATTTCACTAGGCCCCAGCAGGTTTGAGATCAAAAGCCCTGGTTAAATAAAAGCCTGTTGGGAAATCTTAAAACCTCTTTGTAATGTAACTTTAAAAAGTTAATACAAAGAGCCCTTAGACTGAAGCCTGTAACAGCATGAACAAAGAGTATATCAAAACTGATTCCATTAAGGGAAGGCAGACAAATAAATTCATTTAATTTAAAGAGAAATCAGATATATTACTCTGCTAAAAACTAAAAAGCATATCAGGAAATAAAAGCCAAACAGATTTTGCAATACACATGCACATAGAGCTGTGAATAATAGCGATAGATATATATAAAATCTATTTATAAATATCGCTCAGAACAGAGAACAGAACATTATATACACACATATATGTTTAAGTATCAATTTATCCAATATGTGCATGTGTGTGTGTGTGTATAATTCTAATATATACATATTTTTATCATTTATGAGGCCTCACGCTGGGCTTTCAAATCTGCACTTAGATGTATCTATATAAGTATCCAGAAAAACGCAGCCCAAAGAGCCCCTGCATTCAAACTGACACGAGACATTTCTCAACCCAATTAATTAAAAAAGATGGGTGCTCATCAGTCAGCTGGCACGGGATTTTTCTCCATCATCTTGCCAAAGTGTCACAGTGTTAGTTGTGCAGCATGTTGGAAACAGAAAATCTGGGACTGGGATTTCTATATCATTTATTAGCTGACCTCTTTCCGAGCAGCTCTTACACTTTTAACTCGTTGGGGGTCCTGCACTGGAGGCAGGAGGGCAGGGGAGGGAAGATGGAGAATCACATGGAACCATTTTTGTTGGGAAAGCCCTGTCAGATCATCCTCTGGGCGAGATGCTCGGAGATCTCGTGTTGGACACCCACACTGGGGATTGGGCAGCATTTCCTCCAAGCAAGCAGTGTCCTGAGCATCCTATGAGCAGGGGAGCACTGTGTCCCTGGGGAGCATGGCTGGGGGTCCCTCACTTCACCCAGGATGGGGTCCCTTGGGTGCTGGATGCTCTGGACCCGAGGGAGGAAGGGTCCTCTTGTCCCTCAGCTCACTGTCCCCACAGCAAACATTCACTGGGAATTTTGCTCCCTCTGCCCTCCAGGAAAGGAAAGGAGGGGATGAATTTTGCTGATCTGTGAGGCTTTTAATATTATTATCACAGGGGAGATGCGGCCATCTCCTTAGCTAGGAAGCACACTTCACTGTTTGAGAAATAACATTTCTCTCACAACTCCATAGGCTGTGCACTAGAGGAGGGAGATGTATGTGTGATTCAGCTGAGGGTGAATGCCTGCAAAAAGTCATGCTCTATGGCATTTTTTTAAAAAAATTCCTTTTCTAAGAAAACTTTCCTTTTATGAAAATTTTTCGTTTTAAAAGTAATTAAAAAAAAAAAAACCTTTTCATTTTAAAAGTAATTAAAAAAAAAAACCTTTAAATTCTGACATTTTAGTTCAGCAGCACTCATTTAGTTTGCACATAGTGAGGGAATGGGACCCAACCTCATCCTCTAAACACTGCCCCTACAGCAGAAACAAATCATTCTGTCCCTCTGCACTTTAATAACATTTTTTTCTGGAGATAAGAAATCAGCAAGATGTTTCACATATGGTGCCTTTCATCCCAGCGAGCAGCAATGGTTTCACAACCTACACTAGTGGCAATTATTTTATTTTATTTTATTTTATTTTATTTTATTTTATTTTATTTTATTTTATTTTATTTTATTTTATTTTGTTAAAACCCTTAAAATGCACGTCAAATCAAAGCCTCTTAACTGTAGGTGTGGTTATCATTTTAGCAATGGCATTCCTGGTGATTTTGGGTGGACTCCACCAAATGCATTCAGCGACCACTATTTATCAGTAGATCATTACTCTGTGCACCAAATCCCTGTGGTGGCTGACAAAGAACTGCTCTTTGCATTAGAAGTCACAGAAAAATGGCAAAATGAAGGATTTCAGATGGAGATAACGCCACAAGAAAAACCCAGGTGAAAGAAATTGGTGTTTGGGAACCTTGGTCTCAGTGCTGTGAGTCACATTCTTGCCCTAGCAACAAGTATCTAATAATCACAGGAGATAAATGTCCCTTTTGACCCTTTGTTGGAGAGAAAATCTCTCTGAAAACACCGTATCTAATAATATCAAAGGTTGTGGTGGCTTCTGCATGGCTGGCAATTTTTAGACCAGTAGAGGATGAGGTTTTCTGGTTCAAACAGGAATTAATTGAGGGAAGTCATATGGCTTGTGTTATACACGTGACACCAGATGATCCAAATAGTCCTTTCTTGGCCTTATAATCTACAAATAACCTTGTGGAGGTACTGCTCTCCTGTGGATTAGTGGCAAACCAATGCTCCTCTTGCTTGGATGAGTTTTCTGATCTAAATACCACCCAGACCTGCGTGGCCTACAGGATTTGACTGGATCACGGTCTCAGACGGAGCCACGGCCAATTAATGCCAGACATGAGATAAACCAGGGTAGGACACGCTCCACTTCAGGTGCTCTGTGATCCTGGAGTGGCATTAGTAGCCACATAACAAGACAGCTCTGAAACACAACACTTTTGCTATAAAGACTGTTAAAAATATTGTTTTACCCTCGCTGTCTTTGCATTACCTTGCACCATAAGGCCCAGGCTGTCAGACACCGTGGGGCTCTTTGGTTCTGAATTAATCACCTTCATCTGCAAGAGCAGGGTATCACTGTGGCCAGTTTATAATCCATAAAAATAATAAAATTCTGCAATGATTTGTGTAACAGGACAACCCATTCCTATATGGAAAATAGAGCATATGGGGTTTTGCCTGTCTTGCTTGGATTAGGAGGCAGAGGAAATACCTGGCTGAGCAGTGCTCAGGAATTATCAGGTGGATGATGTTACAGGAACAAGCTGGGTCTTTATTTATTTGCTTTACATGGATGACTCCGAGTTCAGGTTGATGGAGTTACATAATGCTGAACCTCCTCCTGACCATGCCACAGCCCTGGCTGCTCCCACTGATCCATCAGTGCAGTTTTGCTGGGAAATCTGTGCCAGGGAAAGCCAGGCTGCACCCCTCAAGCTGCACCCGAGGTGAGCTCAAAATCAGTCACCACCTCAATCAGAAATATCTCTTAAATGCAGCTATCTTTATCCTTGTCCCTATCTCTCACCAGGCCTTGTTTTACCCCCAAGGATAATTTTTGATGTAGAAGGGAACATGCCATTTATTAAGCCAAAACCACTTCCTTTAGCTTCTACAAAAATTTCTTCTGAGGTTTCCCTTTCAGGCACCAGTCTTATTTAGATCTGCAGGCTGAGACAGTAGCAAAAGGTGGGAAAACTTACAGTCATTACATTGATTAATCAGCTGCTGAAATTTGGCTTTCCAGCATGACACCTCCATTCTCTGAATGTGTGGCCCTACTGCAATGCAATCAATTTGTCTGTGCAGGCTCCAAAACCCCAGAGCCACACCATGCAAAAAAAAAAAAGGGCAATCTTCTGCCCTCTTTGACCACAATAAGCAACATTACTGAAATCACCACCCCTGTACAAGTGTAGCATGACCCCATATTTGTAGGCAGCAGAGTATGACTTCATTAAAAACCATGCTCTGTGTTAGGGAGTGGGAGCAAGGCAAGCCAGCAGCAGAGCAGCATATGTCTGAAACTGATAGGAAAATGGGTGATGCCTTAAACCCCACCTCTACACCGTTATTTACATACATATCTTTCATCTGACATAGGCTTCCCCTCCAGCACCTTGAATATATCAGTCCTAAGGAAGAGACTTTAAGTTCAAAGAGTGCCATCCCCAAACCAAAGTAGGGGGTTATCAAGTGAGGTGTGCCAAGCAGTAAGACAAAACATATGCATTTTTAATAGATAGCCTCTCCTCCCCCTGAGGAAGCCAAGAAAAGAAACTCTGTGAAGCTTCAGCTGAAAACAAGTTCAGTGGATTTATACTCAGGCTGCTATTCACAGAAAAACAAAATTTACAACTCTCATATATATATATTTTTGCTAGATGTTTTCAAGCATTCTTCAAAGCATGGCAGCCCCACCCTGGGTCCTGTTGACCAGGTGAATTCACCTCTACACAGCATTCAAAAAGAAGAGGGTGACAAAAGATCATGAAAATGAAATAAAAAATAAAGAGGCCATGAAAGAGAAACAAAAACCTCAACAGGTCTGTATGGAATTTCAGCAGCACTTTATTTATTAATGCATATGAAGCTACCACTGTATTGCAGCTCCCAAAGACAGATCTGTGAGGAATAGGCCACATGCTGATTGACAGCAGCCATAATTCCATACAATGAGACTGTATTAAATTGTTTGATGTGATATGATACTCATCACTTGTAACTGATCAAACACACTGCTGCATCAAACAGTATTACAATACAATCAGGCTGGATATGGTTCCTGCCAAGGCTGTTCATCACATTGCACACTTCTGCATTAAACATATCTATTAATAGCATTGACAAACTACTCCTATCCAAGTTGGTTGTTTTTTTTTTTTTCCCCAAGAATTGCAGGATGGGAATGTGCACAGAAATCCACAGATAATGCTTTACAGTTTGAGGGAGTGTTTCACTTGGCTGAATGCTACAACATGAAAGGCTTTCCCAATTTGGGAATTTTGTAAGGTAATGCCAAAAGTTGGAAAATCCTGCCCCACAAAAAAAGACCTGGCATATCTGTTTTCCTTTATTTTCCTTTTTTTTTTTTGTCTGACTTTTTTTTTCTTTCTTTCCTGTATGCAAAAAAATTGAAAGACTGACTCATTCTTGACCAAGATTTTACTTTTGCTGTTCCAATCCCCAGGAGAGCTGCTGTCTTGAAGGGGGGAGCTGTGTTTGCTAACACTGACCCTTCTAGAGGAGGGGGACATAAATAAAAGCAGCAAATTCCTTGTCACCACTGCTCCTGCTGCAGACAGTGAGGGTGACACTGCAGCCCACGGGGGACAGGACTGGCTGTGACAGGACAACTGTGGGGGCTCTCTCAGATGCAGATTCTTAAATGAGCCTGGGTCTCTAGAGGGCAGAGGTCAGCTGTCCTCAAATCTGTGTGAACGCTAGATTAAGTTTATTAATCTCCCTGCTTTCACTTAAAAACCAAATTGTAGGATGGTTAAATGTTAATGCCCAGGAGCTTGTGAGACGATCAATGCCCTCAGTCACCTCTGCTAAGGGGGAGCACGAGGTGTTCAGACCCAAAAAGGATGCAAGAAGTCAGTGTGAGGACCAGGAGAACACATTCTCTTTGTGAATTACCACGTGCTTCATACCTGGTGCAGTTTTGTTTGCAGTCCTGACACAACACAGGCACAGAAGCAAGATCCAGGGACTGATGGCTTCCCACCTGGATGTCCTGGACATCCAGCCTCAACCACAGCTCTTTATAAAGGATTTATACCTGTGCTGGGGCATGATTCCAAATGTTCATCTCCCTGCACCAACCCAGCGTGCCCAGGAACAGCACAAAACCAAGCATGCAGTGAACATGGCACTGAGCAACATTCGGAGCAGCCTCTCTCAGGGCATCTCATCAAACTACTCCAGTATGGAAAAATCAAGTGATAAACGAGCATAAAGTGTCCACAGAATTCCTCATGGACAGGTATGCACATCACAATTGGACAATCCTCCCCCTTGATTGCTATCTCAGCTTGGGAAAGCCAGGATCACATAGCCATGGAAAATAGGGAGTAATACGCAGGAATGCATGCCTGGCTTGTGTGGAGCTGGCACCAGGTTTTTTTCAAGCTGGGATTGTATACATTTTACATTTATGAATATTTTTGCAAACTGCAGTGACAGAAGGTGCCTTTTGTCCTGTTTCTCACTCCTGTAATGTCAGTGTGAGCAGATTAAGCTCATGGCACAGTAGCAAATTATCCCTGCTGATGGAACCAGCTCCAAAAAGATTACTTAAGAGAGGTGTGTAAGGCATTTCCTTTTGCTAATTAAAAATATTAAAGTCTTTCAAGATAATAAACCATCTCAGAAGGTTATGCTAAAAGCTGGGAAATATAGAGGAAAGGGCTGGAAAGCTTTTCCACTCTGATGGACAGATTTTAGCACGAAGAGCCCAGTGCAGTGTGTAGAGCTAAAGGAACGGTAACTTTCTATCTGGGTGTAGCTAAGTAATTCAAGATGCTGCAAGTTAAGTGTAACAGTAGAAAGGAAGAAGTTCAAAAACAAAGTCCCAGGCATTTCAGAGCAGTGTACAGTATGCTAAATTGTGGTATTACAGAAATTGCTGGGAGTTTGGCCACAAAACCTTTCATACTGCACCAGCGTTCTGCCAGGGCTGCCTTCCAGCCAGCCCAGACATTCTTGCTTTTCACCTGTGCTTTTTTTTTCCCTCTCCTGTTTGTTAACAGAAATCAAACACTGCACCAGAGAATTACAGCCCTTGTCCTGAATGTACCTCTCCCTTTATTAAATCAGCACGGCTGAAAAGTCACCACGCACCAGGCAAAGACAACTGCAAATCTGTGCCTGCCCTCCCCGTACCACCTGAGTGCCGCTATTATTCCTCATCCTTGGGGAAAGGACCCCATGTGTGAGTTTCAGAAACCACCTCAGTAACTCCAAGCATCATTATCAATAGTAGGATGAACTGCAGCTGGGATGCACTGAGAAGGCACGGTAATACTCGCCCTAATCTCTGCATTCATCTCACTGGCCCTCGCTAGGAAGTTTAAGTACATTTACTGGGGATTCTTCAGCCCTTGAAAGGTAGGAAGACATCTATGAGGCTTGACGTACCAGCTAATTAACTTGGGTTTGGAAAAAAAAATCTTCTTATCTACTTAACTTGGAGACACTCTCTTTGTTTTTAAGCCTGCAGACTACCTTCTCTTTAAAATGCACGTTACGTACCACTCCGTAGTATGGAATGTATTATTTTTAACGAGGACCTATTTTAACTTGGACCTAAAACTACTAACATTTGACAGAGGGTTGTTTTATTTTTTTTTTTTTCTTTTAAGCTATTTGCAGAATCAGCTGAATGATAGTCTACAGCCTGTGTTTTGCAAGACAGGCTACAAAATCCTCACGCTTTCCTTCTGTCCTTAAAAACACGGGCACACAAACGTATGAAGCGCTTGGAAATGAAGCCCCAGATGCACCCACACCTCCCCTCTCCCCCCAGAATCTATAAAGGGGTTTAAATAAATCTCTCAGGTTTTGCTCCTCGGTCTCTAGAAGTGGGGAATATTGAGGCTGGGAGAAAGTGATTGAATTTGCAGTGGTTGAGGCACGTGAGTGTTTCCTGCAGCTCTTCTGACAGGAACACAGACCTGAGCAACTCCTCTAACATCCCTGCTCAGAATTAAACTGCCCTAAAATTTTCTGTGGATGGCACAGAGAGATTTTAAATCCTCGCTATATTCCTAACAGATAGAACAGTGGCATGATTGACCAAGCTTTTTTTTTTTTTTCTTCTTCTTTTTTAAAGTACACATATGATGATGCATCATAGTTATAAACAGATGGTATTTGGCCTCCTTCCTATTCTCAACATTTGGAATTCCTAAACTATGTGAATTAAACAATAATATTTTATAAACATACAAGGGATTTTGCTCACTGCTTTGTTAACATAGAAATTATACAATGCTGACATTTATTTAAATTTTAAAAAGTAAACAAGAGTGTGTATTGAATTAAAGCAAACTAAAATCAACAGAGAGAAATATGTTCTGCGCGCACATTACCTACAACGGCACGGGCCTTTTTCGGGGACACATAATGGGATGAAGCACAAATTGTAGCTTAGACAGTCTGATCCTTTGTGCTCGAAAGGCTCATTTAACACCTCGCTGTAAACAACGGATATTTATACCATAATTGGCCAGTTGACCATCAGTTGTTCATTTACTCTGTAACCTGCTATTATGGAGTTAAAAGAAGTTCCTTTCTGTTGGCTTTTCTAGGAGTGAAAGTGTGTTTGCAATTTCAGTACCAACTGGATTCAGTCTAACACTTGTACTTAGTATGAGAAACATTTTCATAATACCAAAATTTGGGGGAATAAGAGTATTCCTGCCAGGAAGGGAAGAAGAAAGTATTGGTTCTTAAAAGAAGAATTCTGTTTGCTTGGTTTCCTCTTTCCTTTCCATTTTAACCCCTTTTTAGGCTCCTCTCGAGCTGTGCAAAATTGAGAAGCACTTAGGTTTTAATCACTATTCCCAGGTCTGCAAAGAGGTTCTGTGATGAATAAATAATGAATCCGAGATTTTAATCAGTGTTATGATTTTTGAAAAGGCTAATTATCATTGTTTACAGACATGCCTTTCCAACGCATTTCCTTGTTTTGCCTTCAAAGCTCCAAGGGTTAAGCCCCTCGTACGCATCCCTCCCATCCCTCCCCAGCGCCGCGCTCCTTGCCCGGGATTTCTTTTCGGGGGCTCGGGGGTATTTTTTTGTTCGCTTGGTGTTTTTTGGGGTGGTGTTTTTACCGGAGAGCCGGGGACGCGCGGCCGGAGGCGCGCAGGGCTGGGGAAGGCTGCGCATCACGGGCGGCCGCTCCGCACCCGCGGAAAACCTGCGGCGGGCAGGGGAGGGGGGGAGCCTTTTTATGTGCTGTCTCTGTATGGCAATGCTACAGAAGAAGCGGATTTTCAGAGGAATATTTTTATTATCGATAATGTCGGTGATAAAAGTGGCGGGCGGCGTGTCCGTTCCCCGCTTCCCGGGGAATCCGCGCTCCGCGCCGCTGGGATGCGCCGGGATGCGCGGAGGGCACCGCGGGGCTGCCCCGACAGCGATCGCCCCCGGCTCAAACCCCTCGCGTTATTGTAATTCTCGTTATTATTATTATTATTCATGATTTTTACCGCCACTGGCCTCGTTTAACCTGGCTCGCCCGCACCTCCATCCTTTCGGCCATTCACCGGGATGGGAAAAACCTTTTCCGCGGGTGGGATATTCGGTGCCAGGGTCCCGATTGCCCCCATTCCCTCCCCGTTTCCTGGCGATCGCCCCCGCTCGCTGCTGCCGCCGCTGCTTCCGCGGGTGCGGGAACAACTTCCAACCCCGAGAGCGTCAGCTTCCAGCAACAGCTGCGAACCGCCGCTCAGAACCCAAAGAAATAGCAGAAGATTAGGCAGCGATGCTATTTATTGCCCTGTAATTAAAGTTCTATCAGTGTTTCTATTATAAAACCTTATTTACAAGGGTTGGGAACTCAGAGGCAAAATTTTCCTGCAAGGTTTTCCTGCAAGATTTTCCTTTCCTCACTAAGAAATATTTTGGTTAAATAAGGTTAGCCTGTTGGAAGGTAAAATCCTGAAGGACTTTCATTAAGGTGCTCATTTATATCTGCAAATACACTGCCAAGTCCTCCAAATCAAGGATATGTAAGAGGAATTTATTATTATTTTTTTTCAAAAATCAAGGATTCACAGAAAGGTTTTAATATAATTCTCTGGGAAATTATTCCCATGAAAACAATTTGTTTGAAAGAAAATGCCCTCTGGTCTTTTCCACACAAACTAGTCTTGGGCTAGTACATGAGAATCCAACTTAAAAGTGCCTATAAGCAGAAAGGAGGTTGGTTAATTATTTTCAACTGTCCTTTCTGGAATAAAAAACAGAGTAAACAGCTTGAACAGGGAAAGGTGAATTTAATTTTCAAGGCCCTTTAACTTTTAATAATCTGAGGAACAAGATGGGAGGTACATTCTACCCTCCCAGTTATCCTGATATAAATTCATTCAAGATTTATATTGGTGTAATAGAGAAGCAGAATTTGCTCCGTGATTTCTAATGAACTGCTGGCTCGGTCTTTAAAAACGCAATTAGAAAAATCTAACCACCTAATTCAGAACAGCTTTGAGCTGAGGCAGAGGTCTCAGTGCTGCAAACAGGGATGGAAGCTGGTCGGTGCCACAGCTCCTTGCTGTGCCTGCAGCACCAGAGCGGGGCTAGGAATGCTGGAAACGCTTTGCTACAGAATTCCCTAATTGTTTTAGGATTTTTCTCTCTATTATAAAGGAAAAGACAATTCTCATGTGGAATAAACCTGTGTTTCCTGTGATCTCAAATGCTAGGACAAAAGGATTGCAGGATTATGTGCCTGGCCTGTTGCTGGTGCAGGAGGAGCTGTCTGGTCAGGGTGAGGCTGGCACAGCATTGGGGAAACCCAGCTCTGACTCTGCACTGAAACCTGTCTCAAAGCCCGGCGCCGCTGTGTCAGTGCAGGTGAAACACCAATAAAAATGAAAGTAAGTCAAGGTTCAGTTCTCTTGCCCTACTCACAGGATGAGGTGTCTGCATTCACCACTTACTCATGTGTGTAGGAACAACAGGACCGAGATCCCAATTTGTCCCCTGACCTTCTGAAGCGAGGGACTGAAATGAAGCAGCACGGGGTGACACTCTCGTTTCCTCTGCTGAAACTGAGAGGCAAAACTCTGCAGATTGTTTCAGCCTGCAGTGCTGAAGGGACACTCTCTATGGGAAACATCACCTCTGACTACCTGGAAACTCTGCAAGTATCACCTCTGGTTACCTGGCAGTCCTACATCACTCTCCTGACTGAGGACCTCTAACAGGACAGGGTGGCCCCTGACACATCCATGATGTGGTAAGGACACAGAATCAGAATGGTTTGGGTTGGAAGGGACCTTTAAGGTCATCTTTAAGATCATCTTTAATCTCATCTAGTTCCAATCCCCCACCATGAGAAGGGACACCTTCCACCAGATTGAGCTGCTCCAAGCCCTGTCCGATTCAGCCTCGAACACTTCCAGGGATCCTTGCTCCAGAGCAGCTGCACATCTTCGCTAAGAATGTAAAGAAATATCAGGAGATAACACAGCATTGCTATTTATTACCCTGCAATTAAACTCCTCACAGTGTTTCTATTATAAACGTTACTTGCAAGGGTTCATAAAAAGGGAAAAATTTTCCACCAAGATGAAGCCTTGCTCAGCAGACAGAGCATGGATGAAGAGTCACTGTCAGTAGGTTCATCAGGGCAGAGTTGCACCTCACCAAGGAGCTGGGTGAGACCTCCTCTGGTGGTGGGGCTGATGAGGGTGTGCCCTGAGGACAGCAGGAGCCTTTGAGTGCAAACCACACAGCTTTGATGTTCTGAGTCTGCTCACCACAAGCCCGAGTGCAGCATTACAGCATCTCCTCTCTCCCTTTTATTGGTTTGGAGAATGACTCACTGCGACACTTGAAGCAGTTTGCTACAACTGCACCATGCCTCAGTTTCCCCAGCAGTAAAGCCAAAAATATTCCAATTTGTTGGTGCAAGGTGTGATGACATTGGTGAACATCTATGACACACTCTGGTAGGAGTGCAAGGCAGTCCTGTTCCTTGAGTCTCCCAAGGATTAACACCAAACCTACACTCTTGAGAAGGCCACGTCCACCCAACCACAAGCTGTGCCTAAAGCCAAGCTGGGCTTTGGCTGAGCAGAGAGGAGCAGGAACCCACATAGAGAGATATGATAACTGCAAAATTACAATTCTGCAGTGCTAGCAGAACAACCAAACACTCTCCACTGGGTCTGCCTGGGTTGCTTCTGATCGCTTTATGGGGTAATTTGAACAAGAAGTAACACATGCTCTCTCTCACTGTGAAAAATGACATTTCAGCTTCCTGATGGTGTCAAAAGTCACAAAGACACTCGTGGGGAGGGGGACCAGCCTGTACCTTTCACCCCTTTCAGGGAGAGGGGCTGCCCTGCCTGATCCAAGGGAAGCTGAGACCACACCTGTCTGCAAAAACAAGCCTTACCAGGCTTCACGTCATGACACCTTACCCAGAGTCCTCTTCCTGCTTCTTCCCAGAGCAGAGATGAAAATCTTGGAATTGCCATAAGGTTTTATTATCGCTTGCAAACCAAATTCTACTTCATCAGATAAAGACACAATTGCATTCATTGACTCTGACACAAGGATATGCACGGTGATAAACATACAGATAGATGTACACACTTATACATGAATGAGATATGCTAATTAAAAATTGCAGTGGGCACTTTATTAAAAATTTATTGTACAATCTACATCTTCAAAACATTTTACATCAACAAATATTGCGGCTTGACTGCTGGAATCATAAGTGATTTATCTTTAAAAGACTGTATTTGCAACTGGATGCAAAGATTCTTGATGAACCGCCATTACATTTAAACTACTGGTTTTTATTGGAAGTATTTTGATTGTTATCTGTTTGTTCTCCATCCTTGAGAGAAATAAAACAAGTGTCTCGGCTTTCATTTTATCGGATAGATGGCACCACGTAGCATATTTCCCATGCTAGTTTGAATTACAGCTGTTTATCTTTCAGCTTTCTTTAAGATTAATTAAATGCAAATGTAACTCCACGAATCATGGGATTACCTGCCAGACCCCTTATTAATACCTTCACTTAAAAACCCCTTTGCCAGAGAGTCATTAATTTGCAATAAAAAAAAAAAAAAAAGAAGAGAAAAAAAGAGAGAGAAGTGCTCAAGCAGCCCTTTGCCTCCCAACAACCCGGAGATGGCTGCCCAATTAGTCCAGCAGCATTCGGATCCTCCTTTCAGGCCCTGTGGCCCTTTGAGGACACAATAAGGCTCCAATGATAACCTGGCAACCTAGGTAGAAACTCAGCCAAGTGTGAGCGTTTGAAGCTGCAGCTTGGCTGCCATCGTGTCGGTGAAAAGAAAGAATTCAGGCACCATGTCATCCAGTACAAAGGATAAAAACAGATTCAACCGGAAATTCAATGTGGCACCACATATGGGATACATGAGTGCGGTTACACAACAGGCCACATATTTTTTTTGAACAGTCTCCTGCATGTGATGCCGAGGACATGTGTAACCATCATAACGTCTCTAAGAATCTGTATTTAATTTGAGCTGGGGTGGTGGCAGGGATTGGAGATCTGAAGCCGCCACAGGTTTGTGGCAGATGGCTCTGTGTCAGCTATGACAAGCAGCCAGGCTCGGCTTCCTCTGCAGATTTTCTTTTCTCTCTGATCAGGTAAATATGGGCACACTCTGGAAACTTCCACAATTCTGCCTGAGGCTGCAAGTTTGTGACTTAGCCCCATCTGTCACAAATCTTCCCTCGGTTCTGCTGCGAGCAGAGACCTGAATTTACTGCCGAGCGCTGCCCAAGAAAACCCGGCCGTCTCGCCCTGCGAGGAAGCACAAGAGAGAAGCACACGGAGCCCTGTTAGAGCCTGGGACACAAAATGCAGCAAGGATTTCAGGAGGGCTGCAAGCCACTTGGTCAAAGAACACTTATGTGGTGTTATTTAAAAATGGGGTAAGTTCAGGGGTTTTTATTTAAAGACAGTTAAGATGGTCATGAGGCCCAGGTTATTCTCTCCCTCTGCTTTTCTGGTGGTCTCTGGACACATCAAGGACTGAACACCCTCAGGGACCAATGTGCCCCTCTCACCCTCAGACATGGCAAAATCACGAGCCAGGAGGAGCAGGGCCTGGCTCTGCTAGACCAATCATCATCACTCTGTGCTTACTTGAGAATAATCTTTTTTTTTTCTTTTTTTTTCTTTTTTTTTTTTTTGAGGAGTGATAACCATGCAAAGATCTGGACATTCATTTTTTCAAGGAATAAAATTCCATCACTGTCTTTCCATCAACAGTTCCTAAATATGTGGGGATCAAGAGAAGCAAAGTTTTCACATAAAGCAGCATCTTCCCATAAAGAGCAAACAACATAATGTCAGTAGCAGAACAGTATTTGTCATTAAATAATCAACTTGTTTCTAGTGTCCTAAGATCAGAACTGAAGCACTTAATATCTACTCTGCCACCATTAGACTTCAGAGCTAACCTTTAGAATTTAATAAGGAGTCTTCATCCATTCAGACTGGCTCTTTCAGGACAGCTCAAGTTCAAGCACACAGCATTGATTTAGTGTAGATTTTTTGCACTTTTTAAAAAATTGCCTTAACAAAATTAAGATTTAGAGATTAATTTTCCAAAATCTGAGATTTCGCAGGCAAGACTGGAATGATTTACAGAGACAATATGTATTGGGTCAGATCTACTTTGTGATCCAGCTCCTTCACTCTGCAAGTGAATAAGGGGGAAGAATCAAGGTGGAAAACAGTTTGCAGCAATTAGTTTTGGAGTTCAATTCTCAAACTCCAAGCACTTTTGGAGACCAGCATCAAAACTCACCATTGCTTTACATGAATTGGGTGCACTGTGAGGCCCAAGCTATTTACCACACCTCAGCAGAGGAACAGTATTTCTCTAACCAAACTGGTCTGTTCTGCAGTTTCTTATATTGGCTTTCAAAAACTCACCTCATTCTTGCTGTCTTTAAACAAAAAACATCAAATTTTCAATGCAAATCTATGCAGTACCTTGCATAGGATGGCTCAGAACACACTGAGTGACTGTAACAGTGGGAAAACAGTTTCCTGCTTTTTTCCCCAAGGTAATTTGAATAAACTGTACTGGAAAGAAAAAAAAAAGTTTTTATGCTTTTTGCAACTTTTCCTCCTATTTCCTTTGACCCATTTCTCCATCTACTGTTTTGAAGTGGCTGTGGCTCATGTGCCAGTTTTCATTTGCTCTCTAAAACTCCCCTGGAAGCTATCTAATGCTGTCAGGATGAAAAGTTCCAAGTCCTGGTGTTAATGTTGAAAGTTGCCCCCATAACTGCTTTATTCCTACTCTGCAAGTGCAGCCAACTGCTGTGAGCTACAGACCGATATTTGGGGACATGGTGATCATGGAAATGTTGGATCAATGGTTGGACACAATAATCTTGAAGGTCTTTCCCAACCTAAATATTTCCATGATTCTGTGATTTTCAGAGAGCTGGAGTCTCCTGGATATTTTACCTCAAAGAGCCAAGAGCAAGACAAGCCCAGAGAGAAGTTCAGATGCAGGCCACCCTCACACGTAGATATCTGCACATATATCCATTTATCTACAGCTGGATCCCAAAATTAGGCAACTCCAACTCCCTTCCTGCCATCTCATTCCTTCCACAGTGAGGATCCAGGCTAGCCAGGCTGACCTCCCTCTACCACAGTTGAACATCTAAGTTTCACCCAAAATGCTTAAATTGTGTCCCACAGCCCAGCACCTTCCCACCTGTGCAAACTCCTAAGCTAGACAGGGGCTTCACTGTATCAGCCACACACAGGGAATGGAAAGTGTCAAGACTTGAGTCTAACCTGGATGTGATCCTGAGCAACTTAATCCAAGTTTGAAGCCAGATCCTACTTTGAAACTGGCCCTGCTTTGACCAGAGGCTGGGCTGGTGACCTCCAGAGGCACCTTCCTTGACTAGTCTGTGATTCTGTGCTCCAAATATGTAATGGAAGTTTTATTTCACATTTTAAAAAATCCTTATGCTTCCCATATTTTCCTTAGGATCACACGCCTAAGCACTGGAACAGAGATGGGAGAGCATGGACAAGGAGCTCTGCACTCCAGAGTTCCTGTAAGCTTCCCCCACAGACTCTGAGGAGCAGATCTAACCCACCTCTGAAACCATTTTAAATCACGTTCATGGGAAACTGAGCAGCTCAAGAGACAAATACAAATTCCTCTTTTGTGTTTCTAACCTCCTTCTGACCTGCACCTAATGCTAGCCAGGTAAAAGCAGAAATTCAATACAATTCCTTCTTTTTTAACTCTGCAAACGTGCTCTGCTAGTGAACAGAAAGGCAGCAGGGTGGATGGAAATACTTGCACTATTTGCATACCCTATAAAGCTCTGAATTAACTTTATCAGCCCGGGACAAAAGATCTGGAGAACACTGTAAGCAAACATCTGCTCAATATACATTCACCATTAAAAAGTAAACAGTAGGATTGGCTCCATAAGGAACAGGTTGGGAATTATCAGAGTACTACACATCACATAAACTGATGGCATGGCCCAGAATTCTCTAAAGCAATGATCACACCAGGCACAAAAACAGCTCTCAAGCATCAGAACGGCTTGAATGATGAGAGATTAGAGTATAAACATGGAATAACATTCACAAGGAGAGACAGAAAGGACTGGGATACTGTAAATGTTGACAAATGTTTATAAAATAATGGATGGTACAATAAAGATGGATGGGGAGCTCCTGCTTCCAGGCGACCAACTCCAGAACAAGAAGACACTCCACACAACTGAAGGTGGGGAAAACCTGAGCTAATTAAGGAAATTATTTAAACACCATCATAAACAAATCATAGAATCATGGAATGGTTTGGGTTGGAAAGGCCCTTAAAGACCATCTTGTTCCAAGCCCCTGCCATGGGCAAGAACACCTTTCACTAGACCAGGCTGCTTATGGAGAAATGAATTTCCAGTGGAGTTTTGCTGGGGATTGGGTAAAGATAAAGGCAGAGGAACCATCCCTGGCTCTCACATGGCCTGTACAGGAACTGTGAGCAACAGGCTGAGTAACTGATGGGACATCTGGCATCAGGCTCCCCTGCATCCTCACGTGCCCAATGCCCTGCATATTGCACTGAGAGTGCCTCCTGCTGCTTCCCTAGCTTTGCCTAAACATGAAAGCTGGACCAGGAGCAGCTTTCCCCTTCTACACATTTCCCTGAAATACTCAAGATACTGCTTTATCTGAAATCAGAGAAAAAAGAAAAGGAAAGAAAAAGAAGGAAAAAAAAGTTTTGTTAGAACTGCCCTATAGAGCCAAATCCTGAGACTGGAAACAATTCAGATGTCTATGGTCTAACTGGGATCTTAATTTGATTTTACAGCAGTTTAATCCCTTTGAATTCAGCAGACTTCCTTCTACAGTGGTGTCAGAAAGAAAAAAAATCACGCCATGTGTCTTTTCATAGGCAGGTGAGCTTCTGTAGTGTGATGGAAATGAGAAGATGAATGTCAGAAAGTGGGCCAAATTCTTTTCTCCATTAAACAAGCATGAGTGAGAGTAGGATTTTTCTGTAGGAACTGAAGCTGACAGCATGTCAACCAGCACTCATTCAGCTGGGAGGGCTGGGAGAGATTATTTAAAGTTGTCAGCTCCTTCCATGCCTGGCTTTTGGCAACTCTTCTTGTCCCTTTCCACTGTATACTCTTTATACATGCTGTTTTAAATTAAGAAACTCAAGTGAGGAAACTAAAAGGTAAACTTTATGAAAATAATGCAGAAACAAATGTTTTGCCCTATTTTATTTTATTTATTTTAACTTTAAATCTACTAGATAGGGCACTAACAGGTCCTGTGGCGTGCCCTGACCAATGCCCTGTTGTTGTTACTTGCTTCATTCCTCTGCTTACCTTGGCAACCAAAACCACCCAGAACCAGAGTTTGATTCCATGAAACTGGAACAGAACAAATAATTGATAACAAATGAGATTTGCTTCCCTCTCATCTCAGTCTTCTGCTAATAACTGGCAGAAGGCAAGGCTGAAATGCAGATGAGCCAGCCCTGAGTGCTGTGTGAATACTCAGGGTGAGCAATACATCATCTGGAAAGGTTTTCATAGGTGCTTACATTATGGACATTTTTAAAAGTCTGCCAGCAGGGATTTGCTCTGTGGAGTTAAGCTACTACAGTTTAATGCCTTGGTCTGTGCATTTTCACAGGGATGTTCCCTATGTCCAGCCCCTAAGCCCACTGCCCTGCTGCCATTTATCTCCTTTCTGCCACTAATTTTGTTAGCACAAGCATTGAGGACATCTGAAGGAATAAACTGCCTGTTTAATTAGCCACTGCCTAATTATTATAGATATCCTGAGTAATAAAATCCCAAAAATATGTAAAAGGATAAGCCAAGGTGATTACTTCCCAACTTGTGCAGCAGAATCCCCAACCAGCAGAGAAAAGCACTATTTGCTTTTTAAGCATTTCTACTTGGAAAATGCCACAGATACTTGATAAACTCAATGCAGAGAGTATGGCAAGATGGTTTCTGAAAGACAAGGAGCTGGTTAACACTGACTCTTGTGCTGGGATCTCTTCTCTAGCCAACTAATGCAGAGATAATATTATAGTGATCTGAAAAAAGTGAAAACACTGTGCAAGTGCTGCGTAGCCTTCAGGATTTCACTCTGTTCAGCTCCTTACAAAGCAGCATCACTCCAGCTGTAATGACCTTAACAGTACAGCTCTGAGCTAGCATTTCCCAGGAGCTTTTGTGGATGGTCCACAGTGAAGGAAGACTAGGTGTACGTGGGTGTAGGCACAAAAGGACAACTCTAACAGCATTCTCTGAGCTGATCCAAAGCTTATTAAAGACAACAGGGATATTTCCTCTGCTGCTCACAGGTGCTGGATTAGGCTCTGCTTTCCTCATTTTAAAACAATCCCTCACTCAGCTCCATTGCTACCTGTTGCAGAGGTTAAGCTCTGACACTCACAAGATCTGCAAACCCCATGCATGAGAGGCGGGATAAACTCCTTCAGCTTCTGCCTACTAATCATCCCAAGGAATTCTTAAAAAAAGATAAAAACAACTTCAAGCAAATCAGCATTTTGCCTACAGGGCTTCTGCACACATTTTCAACCTGTACTGTTTTATATCAGTATTTTTTGCATGCCTTGGCTCTGTGTTCACGAGCTGGGATCCATGTGGGAGAAGATCCATGTGAATGCAACCATTAGCTGAGCTTGAAGCATTGGGAAATGCCAAGGTAAACATTTAAGGACTGCTTTCCCTTTGAAGCCCCCATGCCTAACTCTACGATACTATTGACTCAAGAAGTAATGCTGAACACTGGAAGTGTTCAGTCAGCATTTTAAACTATTATGAGCTACCTTCTGAACCATTGCCAAGTTAATAGACAATGAAAGATAATGAGCTTGAAATTGGGTGTTAAATTGCATTTTTGGTTCTCTCCTTTTTTTTTTTTTTTTTCCTTGAGGTTTAACTGTTTCCTGCAGAAACAACATCATCTTTGATGTATCATTATGTAAATGCCTATTTTTAGGTCACAAAAAAAGTCAAGGCGTGGGCTAAGCCCTTGCTGCTCTTGCTATGTGTGTGCAGGAAGGGGGAGAGAGGCAGACGAGACACAGCAAGACCCAACAATTTCTGGTCCCCAGAGGGAGGGAGGGAGGTGGAGGCATGAGATTGGGTCTGTTGGCAGCAGGAGACTCCAAATTAAGGAGGAGATTTCTCGACCTGCTCATTAACAGTGAGGCTGGACGGAGGAGGGAGCGCTCCGAGAACCGCGTTTGTGTCGCACGGGTTAACACGAGGAGTATTTCCATGCACCCCCAAGCCTTTAAGGACTTTCAGCTGAGTTCAGGGGTTTTCACGAGCTGAAACACCTCTGTTGTGCAGGGGTGATGTGTATCCAACCTCCAAGCTGCCCACAGCAGAGCCAGGACAGTAAAAGTCAAAAACCGCTGTAAATGAGGGAAGCAGCGTGCAAAAAGCTGCAGTTATTCTTCTGAAAGCAGCATCGTGTACTAACAGCTCTTCACTGGAATAATGTAAAATTTAGTGCTTCATCTACATTCAAATTAAAAAAAAAAAAAGAAAACCACGACTCCCATCAGTGTAAATACACCATTTAAAACCATGAAAGTCGGCCTAGCGTTGAACACTTGAGCAAAACCTGAATGGAGAGTTTGCCACTGAACCTGGACTTTCTCTGCAGAAATAACTGCAAAAAAGGGGACATGATAAATACCAGTAAATTATGCTCCCAATAAACTTTAATGCTCCACACACCTTATAAAGCAAAGAATTAAAATAATTGTAATTATGAAAATCACTCAAATCATTCCAGAAGCCAAAGAAATCTTACCTGATACCTGTCACCTGCATTTTTTGAAGATTAAATTAGGATAGGAAGGTAGGCTTATCCTCATTAGTATAATTGTAGGATCTTTCTTTTATTTTCCTTTTAAACTAATGAGTTTCATTAATCCAGGTTCATTTTTATAAGCCTCTTGGGTCCAAACGTAAAGGACAGTCATTTTAGAAAACAGTAAATTAAAAAAAACATGTAGCATGCATTAAGTGCACGTATTTCATAAGACCTAGGTTAATACAACTGGCATCTAGTTTAATTAATCCTTGTTAGTGTAACGACTAATATCCCTCCCTAGCATGTTTCCTTTAAACATTAGTATGTTAATTAAATGTTGTTTTTTTAAGGGTTTTTTTTTCCCCTTTGTACTTCAATATGGCATTATATCATCTAAAACTATTCCAAACAACTACCTTATAGAGATGTCTCCTTACAATATCTGGTCTCTTGCAGAAATTCTGAAGCCTTTTAAAAAGCTGTTCAGGTGTAGAATACAGATATTCAGCTGCAGGAAAAACAGATACATTTTTAATGAAACAAAAACCTCAAAGCACACACTCGATATTAGTCACTTTACTAATTAAAAATGCATATTGCTCTGTGCCGCCTCGTGTTTTACATTATTTAAGCATGATTTTATAAGGTTACCTCAGCTCACAAGGATGTTTAATGCTAAATAAGACTGTGTAGTTGTGCTGTTTAGACATCTCCTTTGGGTGATTAAAATACATTATTCTAATGTAACACAATGCATATGTGATACATTTAGTGATGAGATTTTTCGAAGAACTGGTACTACATTAGTGTGTATCCTGTACTGCAGTTGCATACTATTAAGTATTAAATTGTTTAAATAATTTGGTGTGATTTTCAGGCCTGGCTTTTTTTTTTTTCCTCTTCTCTGTATCAAAAAAAAAATCTGCAAACCATTGCAGCATCAGTGACCTTCTAACAAAAATCTATCATTACGGGATGTGTATGCTAACAATGAAGAATGCTATTTCAAAACTTGCTTTTTTGTTATCTTAAAAGAACAGATGGCAAATATAAACTTCGTCTAATGTATTAAAACACATAAAATTTGCCTTAACACTAACATGTTGGCTTGCCAAATAAACAATTGCTTTCACTCAAGTTTATTCCCAAACTTTGGGTTTTAGCAGGAATCACGTTATTACGTTTCAGCAGAAGGAACAGGCAACAAAGCAGCTACCTGGGAATATCTCTGGGTACACCAAGGCTTTGGGACACAGCGGGTAACAGCCACAATGCACAGCCTCGATCCTGAGGATTAGAAATCACAAATACACAAAAATAGACATTAGTCAGCCAAAAAAATTATTTCTGTGCAAGAGCCTTGAGGTTGCCTGCATGCAGCAAGAGGGAAACATTTTTTTTTTTTTCTTCAGCAGCATAATCCTTCTAAATGCCAAAGTTGCTCTTTTTAAAGAAAATTTTATTGATCATATGAATTACATAGAACAGAACAGCGAGCATATGTTTTGTTCGCTGAATAAATCAAAGCGCAGCTCTGCATTTTTTTGTTTTTTAAATACTGTTTAACACATTTTATAATCAGCAGACAGACACATGTAACAACATGGTGAAGTATGGACGGCTTTGCTTAATAATGCTGCTGTAAAACAAGGGGCACGCTGGCTGCACCAGGGTGTGTTGCAGACACGCACTCACCTGGCACAGCAGATATTCCCCTCAGACTTCCAGACTCCAAAGGTTACAGCTAAATATAACCCAGGAATAACTTGCAGCATGCTCCAGGCTGGGATATTTCAGCTTATTCACATGCTTTGGATAATTTCCTTTATTTTTCGGGACATAAACTGTTGTATTTTTTAATAACCGCTGATGGAATCCCTTTGCCAAAGCGCGCAAAGCTTTGTACTTGCTTTTTGTTCCCAAGGAACATTTCACGTATCTCCCAAACATCAAACCCAATATTTTAGAATTGGCGCAAAGTTTTCCAGTAGCAGAGCTGTCCCCCCTGGAGTTCAGGTTTTGACAGCTGAATGGGTTAAAGGCATCCAGGTTGCAGTTTATTTTTTTCACGTAATGACCACTGATCTGACACAACGTCCCTCCAAAGATACAACCGTAATTTCTGTTGGCCAGAAATTACACAGTGAAATTCAAAACACTTCTTAAAATATGTTTATTTTATGAGAGGCTTTGAATTTCCTCCAACATGTTGACCATACGAGGGCTTTATTTTTAACTTCAGTTTCCCTCATTCCCCAGAATAAAAAAAAAAATCTGAAATCTTGTCAATGTTCACCTTTTCTATTTTCAGTGACAAGCCAAAGGCTTTTGCTACCTCCATGTGAATGTCAGGTTTGGTACTTTATTACAGGTACCCTGAAAGGACTCTGTTTCCTTTAGATCTACTCAGTTTTAAACAGGAAAAAAAAAAGAAAATAAAGAATAACATATTCAGCTTTCATGCTAGAAAACTATGCATATCCATAAACCCCAAAGACACATTTCTCTGCAAATGCTTTTGCTAAGAAATGACTGGTTTTTTTCATAAACTTTTAAAATTTGTAATTTATGTTTTTTTTTTTTTTTAAATAACATATGCACTTCAGATTGCATTTTAAACATTAACAACAATTTCAAAGTGTACATCGTCTAGCACTATATTTTTTACCAAAGGGAAATGTTTCTGATGTGTGATTTAATTGATGATTTCAGTTCTTAAATATTGTGTCATATGTCAAAGCAAATAGATTTTTAAAGTTTTCTTTAATCTAGGAGGAAAAAAAAAAGAGTGAAACTGTGGACATTTCAGTAATAGCTCAGATCACTAAGTTATGTTAAAATATTTGCTTTTTAATCATATCGTCTGCATGGAAAAAAAAAGAACAGCTCCCTAAAACAAAATTGCAGGCCAAGATGGGATCTGAGTCATCGTTTGAGTATGAAATTTCCCCTTTCAAAAAACCTCTACCAGGATCATGAATTAGTAAAATCAGAATTTAATGCCTCCGTGGTTTGCTGGATGAAAGTTAAAAATTTGGAATTCTTTCATTTGCAAATGATCTCATTTGCATACTCCTTTCTGCACCAAAGTTTGGGTGCATTTTTCTGACCAGTCCCTACTATGAGTAGTAAGCTTTACTACAAACCTTACACCTTCCATTTGTCAAGATCTAAAGATCAAATCAAACTGGGCAGAGCTCACACTGACAGACTTTGGTGTGAGGATGCACAAGGAATCCTTTAATTTCCATGCATTTCTGTCCTCTCCCAGAAAAGTATCATATCATAACAATAATACAATTACTCTTCATTTCAATCCTTAAGCACTACTAGTTAAATAATAAATAAGAGTTACGATTGATCTATTGTTAAAATGGCTAGTAAATGGTCTTTTTATTCCAATTAACAAATCATCTGCTAAATCTATGAATCTTAATATTCAGGTCTATTCACTTCAATTCATACAATTTATCTGCAAATAGTTGTTGGGCTTTTGATTCTAAATATAATTAGCTGATAATTTTGCTTGGCTGAATTACTTTTCTGGAGGGCCTGCTAAGGCTCTCAGTCGCATTATCTAGCAATAATGAATCTGATAGGTGAAATTTTTTACTGTAATGAGGATGAGACACAGTTGTGACACCTGAGTCTAGTAATAACAGAAGACTGCTAATTATCGACAGCACTTTTTTGTGTGATGCACAGAGAAAAAAAAATCCCTCATTATTAAAAAATAAAAAGTTACAATTATAAGTGACACCGGAGGAGAGTAAATAAAATGGAGTGATTAAAACATTGCTGCTTTAAGGGTGTTTTTAATTAAGTGGAAATGCTAATGTTGTCATACTTAGCAGATGGGATTAAAATT
>NC_133828.1:4132794-4147794 GCF_047830755.1 Zonotrichia albicollis | reverse complement strand
CTCCTTCTAAGAAATCTGGTGCGCTCAGTCTGGAAAGCAACGTTGCCTTGGGATCTGTGATAAGGCTTGCCTGGAAGAACAGGCTTTCAGAAAACTGTCTGAAAAGGAAGTGGACAGAAAACATGAAGAATTTCCTGCTACTGAATTATTGCCTCTTTTTCCAACACAGCTGTGTCTCAGTTGGGGACCTAGAAGTTATTTGGATCAGAGCAACTTCTTGGTGTCTTAAAAATGGCAAAATCAAAACCAAACCAATTGAAATATCACCAGTCCAGCAGGCAACAGATATGACAGAACTGACAAATAAACTAATCCCCAGTCTATTTTTGCAGACTGATGAGGCTGAAGGATGCAAGTCTACACTTTGGAAAACACATACGAGCTAAAACATCGGATATTTTGACACTCGCTTGTCATTACTGTACATTTTTAAAAGGTTTAATTTATTACAAGTGCACCCAGAACAGGATTTGATCATTCTCTTTATTGCTATAATGTCTCAGGAACAAAACTGTGCGCCTGAATAAAATCAATTTATTTTCCAGACAGGTGAAACTGTTCACTGAGTTGTGGTTCTGCAGAAGCCAAGAAACGGAAGGACTGTCCAAAAGAGTGGTATAAAAATATTAAAGATTAATGATCACTTTCATGCCAGATACAAACCAGAAGCTCTCTACAGCAGTCTTTAACCTCACATTTGAGAGGGAACTAAGTGTTTTCACCTGCTAAAATCTCAGTCTGGATTTCACATGAGTGACCCTGACCTGAAAGATTTTGCTTCCTATCTGAATCATCCAATCACCCACACCTATCTTCCTGTTTAAATAAATACAGAAGTGTTACTGAACCACAAGTCATAAATAAGGTCTTGCACTGCCAAGTAAAATAAAAAATGCTCACTGTCTTTAATAATTTTAATTTTACAATGTATCAATATTATTTCATTTTCCAACTAGGAAAATTCTAAGCACATTCTTTAGGATCAAAAATACAAAAATGAAAACTACTTCTGAAAGTATCCACTTCATGGTAACTTTAAAGTAAAGAAAAAAGGAAAGGTACCTGGAATTTCACTAAAAGTCTCTCCGAGCACGGACACATGGAAAGTCAGATCTTGCTCTTTCAGCTTCATCAGGACTTTAAAGAAAGTTTCAGGATCTTTGTCATGTTCCCTTAAAACAAACAGAATTTATCTCAGCATTGTCTACATTTAGTTGTGAAATTATGGGAGGTTTTTTACTTATCAGAACACTGTTCCTCTAAAATTGTACATTTGGGGACTGAATTTATTCAAATAATTTCCCTCTTTGCTTCTCCTGCATGGCTGAACATTTTCCTCAACACAGCACTTGGGATCAAAACTCAGTTTAATCAGATTCTTCCCTATCTCTTCCCTGTCCTCAAACAATGCATTTACTCTTCAAATTACCAGCTTTGAAAGTGAGATGGTCTGAGCATAAAATTAATTTAAAAAATGCGTAGGAAAAAAAACGCGTTTGGGTTTGGGTTTGGGTTTTTTTTTTCCCTGTCCAAAAATATGTATGTACCTTCCATTACATTTTTTTTTTTCAGGAGAAACAGGTTAAACAAAAACTTCTCCTAAACCTACAGGATTTCTCAAACTGGAATTTTAGGAATTCATGTTATACTCATTAAAAGCTTTTGATCCATTCAGTGCTTTGGGTAAAGAAAGGAATAAACTATCACAAGGCATTTTCTACCTTTAGATTTTTAAGAAGTTAACTGGAAATTAAAACAGAATATAAGAAACTTGTACTTATTTATAATTTCAGTTGAAGATAATATTAAAGGTTTGTATGGGTCTGACACTTAATGGCATGAAATGTAAGTTAGGTTATCTAAAAATAAATTAACCCCCCAATTTTCCAATCCATCTTCTCTACTAGCACAGAATGAAAGGTTCAAAAGGTATCACAAATGATTTAAAATTCCCAAATTCCTTAAGATATATTAAAAATGGAATGAGATAATTTCCTCACTCTAAGGTGAATATTATATCTTGCATTTAATTACTCTGCTTTAAATTATTGTATTTCAACAGATGTGCACCATATGCCTTTAAAATATTTTGGTTTTATTTATTATTTAGAAAATTCCACCGTTTTCTTTCCTGTATTAAGGGAAAAATCTATATCTCAGCCGTCCTAGTATCTTTCTTCACAGAGTAATTTTGTAGAATGGAATCTGTAGGTCTCTCACACTAGTATATGAAAGATTAATAATTATATCATTCAGGAAATCTGAAACCAAATGACATCTGCAGCTCTACACGTGCTAATTTCTCATTCAGTCAATATTTTTGGTTTAGGGAATTAAAATAAATTAATCTTATAATTAATGTGACTTCCCTAGGCTCAGAAACCTCCAGGAATTGTAGACTTTTTAGAATTTGACACATTTTCTTAAAATAAAGCCAGACAATCACTTTAAGAAGTCCTCCATCCCCCCAATTTGTTTTGTTCCCAATAATAAGGAGGAATGCAACTGCACAAGCCTTGTGATTTGTTTCACATCTGTGAACCAGGAGTTTCCACGGCAATTCCAACAACCCAAATGGATGCAAGCACTGGTTTGCAGGGTGTATTTCTCCCAATTGCAAAGATCTCAGATCTCTATTAGTTTGCTGCATCCTCATGCTAAAAAGAGCCACCTGTTTCTGGTAGGTAACTTCTGTGCAGAAACTTTTGCCAGTATTGAGCTCCCTCCAAATGCCCAGCTCCAAGAGCCAACACGGGATCGCGTGGATTCGCATTTGGCTGGAAGAGAACATCCCCGTTAGGAATGCTTTGCAAGGAGAACTTCTACAATTCTGGGAGCTGATGTAATTCATGACAGAGCTTCCCCTGAGCCTCAGTTTCCCCTGGACAGGCTTTGTGTGTGCTCTGTGAGCGATGCCACGAGCCCAGCCTGGCTCAGCTCGTGCCGGCGGACCGGCGCGTCCCCGCGCGCGGAGCCGACAGACTCGGCAGCCGCGACGCTGACAGGGATCCTTCCAAGCTCTTCACAGCCCCGCTATCAGCTTTGCAGTCACAAAAAGTCCTTCCAGCAAAGGATATGCTTTCCCTCTCGCTTTCCAGAAGAGACCAGGGGTCCCAGAGGCAGCCAAAAGTGGAGGATGCTGTTGGAGCCACATTGTCAAGGAGCTGGCAGGAGAACGCGGAGCCTTACAGCTCGGCGAAGCCACATAAGCTGCACATATTTAGGAAAACTGATAGGAATTGGAAGTTGCAGCTTTGTTTAATAGGTGGGGAAGAACAGAAGGAAAATTTGGCACCCAGAAGGAATGCTGAAAGGGGAAACGTTTCCTCTGCACTGGAGCCGCTCTTGCGGGTTTTCTGCTGTAGGTGATCCTCCTTCCATCCCCCAGTAAAAACTGTTTCCCTTTTAGGTGACACTCCCAGATTTTAATGACACATTTTGTGACTCTTGTAGCTTTTCTGTTTGGGAGCTCATCTTAAGTGACTCCATCAGTTCTTGTGACTTCTCCATACCACAAGCATTTTATTTTCATTAAAGACCTCCAGAAACCTCCTGGCCCGTGCACCTACAGACTGCAGTGTATTATTATTCTTGCAGAATACTGAAGGTATTAGCTGCTAGTGGTAGAAACAAATAAATAGTACAAGACCACCTCTTCACTGCATCAAAAAGGAGAGAGCTCTGTTTCTTGGCTGACATGGAAAAAATCATATACAATCCAGTCTGCCTTACTCAGCAACAACTGCTAAACACACCAGATTGCCATAGCAGTGATCGTGGAAAAAGATGAACACAATATGGAATGTCTGTTCTCTAAAGATCTGCTCAAAATGATGTGCACTTTTGGCTGCATCTGTTGCATTTTTGAGCTTTATTAAACAGTATTAATTATATATACTCCATTTCCTGAAGAAGAACTGCAAAACAGTATAAAAGCCTGATATTAAAATGCAAACTTTTCTTTTAAGATATTATGTTTGGGAAAAAATCAATATAATGTGACTCCAGGGTCTGGCTTTGTTGTTTAGTTGAGGTATTTGAAATGCTTTTGTATTTTCACTTGATTTTGATATGCATCTGGTAAAGGAAAAATAAGAACTAGGCATGGTATGAAGATGCTCTAAATTTCATCCTAAAAACATAAAAACATCAGAATGACCAAACTACAGCTGTAATGCCACAAAACAGGCGCAGACACCACACCTGTGTTCAGATTTGAGAGCCCTGCCTTGGAGACATTAATCTCCATATTCAAAGCTCTCATTGTTATCCAGGATTTTTTATTATTGACTCCAACCCACAATTTCAGAGAGACATTTGAAGTTTCTCTTAGGAACTGGCTGAGGTTTAGTGATCTGGGTTGGGGGATGTGGCCCAGGGTCCATCCTGATTTAGTGACTTCCCTTTGTAATCTGATATAAAACTTTGAGAAGTGTCCTTGAACAAGGAATGGGAGTGTGGTGGGAGCAGCACCACCATTACTGAGCCTCCATTATTGTCTCTGCCTTAGATTTTCTGCCATAAAATGGGTGTGACAATATTATTTTTTCACCACAGAAGGATGCTGTCAGGATTAATTGATGACTTGACATCCCACTTTTCAGCCTAAAGTAATTTTAAAAAGCAACCTCATAGCACTATGATGATGCTCCTCTATACAATCAATGGCAACATTCTCCAAAACACCCTTCTGCTCTTCAGGGATTTTGGGAATTCAGCCTGAGCCCTTGAGCCTTACC
The DNA here is from genome assembly GCF_047830755.1 of Zonotrichia albicollis. NCBI lineage: Eukaryota > Metazoa > Chordata > Aves > Passeriformes > Passerellidae > Zonotrichia > Zonotrichia albicollis. The sequence goes on along the minus strand of NC_133828.1, from coordinate 4,143,055 downwards.
TATTGCTGGGACTGGAAGGAGAGTACATGGAGACCACCTAAACTGGAGTTATCGTCACCCACATCCCTAACCAGTGATGTTAAACACATTATTAAAAACCAGGAAAAAAAAAAAGAAATAGCAGAACTTGGCCCTTTACATTATTCAATGAATATTCATCTCTTGAATTTGGGTGAAATTCAGTAAGAAACCCATATGGTCTTCTCTGACTTTAGTTTAATTTTTTAAGTCTATGTAAGCTTATCCTACATGGTGATAATCACAGTTATTTAGGATTTGGAAGAAGGCACAACTAGCAATGCAATTAGGAAGTGGAAGAGTTGTGAAAAAGCAGGACTCGTTCAAAGGGGGAAAATAAATGCAGTCTATTAAAAATACATACTAAAAGCTGGAGTTAATGTATTTATCAGTTAAAAATGATGCAAAACCAGGGGGAAACATCTTAATATTTGAGAAAATATTCCATAAATGCCATGTAATGCTTGTGAAAGCCACTGCCCTGTGGTGACATCTCTGTGAATGACAGAATCATTTGGGCTGGAAAGGACTTCGAAGACCATGGAGTCCCACCATTAAGGTGCTACACATTCTGAAAGGGTTACAAAAGCCATATCAAAAAGGTTCTCTTAATCTTAGAACATTTAGCATGGGAGATTTTCAGAGGGAGAGAATCCCAAATTGGGCAGTGCCTTAAATCCAGAGGCTGCAGCTCCTTCTGCAATTCCCAATTCCCCAAAATCACTTCAACGTCATGGTCAAAGGTGAGAAATGGCACAAAATCCTCAGAAGTTGAAGCAAGACTCTAATTTTATATTTTTAAAAATTTGTTAGGATATCTAGCAAGAGGTAAAAGATGGATTTCTGCCTGCCTACAATGAATGCTAGAAAATAGCTGATAAAATAGGCCAGTGAAGAATCATTCATTATTGATGAAGCTGGGCAGCAATCGTGGAGATGAAGGACTGGTGAGCCAAGAGACATCCTGGGAGAAAAGAAGGGGACAGGGGACATCAGCCAGCATGGCTGGAGCAGAGCACAGGAAATGTGTGAGGGGCTAGGCAAGTCCATGAGCACAGAATCAATAATTAAAAATAAAGGAAATGAGGTTTCCAAGACACAGACCTTGACGTGGATGACATTGATCCTTTTTTTTTTGAGGGAAGTGAAGTAATGAGCATCAAAGAAGGCAGAGGTACTGGGCAAAGAGTAAGAAAAACACAAGAAGAGAAAAAAATTATAAAAAATTAAAACATTCCTGGTGAAAACTAAGTATGGCATATCCAAACACAGGGAGGAAAAGGATAAATACAAAGTAAATAGAAGACCTACACACACCCTACAGAATTAAAACCAAGGCTCCACTTCATCCAAACTGAATCTGAAGAACAATATCAGGGATTTTTTTCCTCCATTATACTATGCACTGTATTACACTTTGATATTTCACATTCAATCTTGAGCTCAGAAAAACTTGAATGCAGGTTTATTATAATCAAATAATGTTAGAAAGTAGAAGTGTGGCCATAAAAGATAAACCTGGCCTTCAAAACAGAGAATTGCAGAATTCTGGTCTTTTCCTGACACTGATTTCCCTCAAGACAGCTCTGCCCAGGTTTCCAGATCTGCAAGATATGGTCTTAGAGGAGCTTTCATTTACAGAAATATGGTGAGAATCACAGTCAGTAAATACTTTAGTAGAATAATATTCTTCTTAAAGAAGAGGACTCATGTTACAAGCCTATTCAGTACATGAAATGTAATACAATCCAGTAATTATTTTCACAGAGGACAGAAGACTTTCCTAAATCAAATGACTTTAATATACATTTTCTATGTTAAGATTATGAGAGGAAAAAAAGGGGACAAAAAAAAATTAAAATTCTAATACCAAATTCTGGTAACAATGCTCATGATAAATGCAAAAAAGGGAATGCTACTGCCAGGAAAGGACAATTAGAAAAGAAACAGGGAAAAAAGAAATAACTATGAAAATGCAAACATGAAGGAAAAGTTAATTGCTTTCCATTTATCCAATTTATCACAGTATTTTTCCATCTTTTTACATTTCCAAGATGAGGTTGAGGTAGACTGCAACTCTCAAGTCCAGTGAGTTTTCTTTTTCAGCTGATCTGCTCTACAAAATGTCTTTGCTGTAATTGTGCCTCTAAACATTGTCTGGCATCATCAGCATCAAAAGTTACCACAATATTTAATACCCCCTCAGTTCACAGAAAATGGAGTCAAGTAGAAGAAAATATTTCTGCATGAAAAAGAACCCTACAGAATAAATTTTAGCTGGCAATTTGTAGGTCCTACAAGCAAAAAAGGGTCCTGATCCTTGCCTGTGCTTTCAGAGCACCTCTGCAAGCCAAGGAATTAAAAAATGGCACAGGAGAGGCAAAAAGCAGCCAAACAGTACTGGCAAATACAGTGTTTTATTTTCTATTAGAGCCCATGACGTATTTACAGTGAGGAGTGTGTATTTTACCCTCTGATTTGTTCAAATTGCTGGCCTGAGAAAAATGGGTGGCATTTTGCTTTACGCTGGAAAAGCATTTTCTCCTATCTCCTGTTATCTACAAGAGATTCATAAAAAAAGAAACAAGAAAGAACCTTGGGAGTTTATTGTTTAGATTCTTCTTCTCCCCTCACAACTCACGAAGAAAAAACTCAAAATAAAATATTGCACGTCCCCTAACCAAAGAAATCTCAGGATCAGCATCAGTCATGGAGCCTCCTGCTTATTTCCTAAAGGGAGATTAAGCTTTGAAGACAAAGACCATCATTTGGTCTCAGTTACCTTGGTGTAAAAATCAATGCACTTTCATTCCAGTGCCTTTCATTTCTTTTATTCCAGCTTGGCCAGTCTGGCTGTCCCCAAGTAGAGGATTCAGATTTAAAAAAAAAACAGAACACTTTATTTCAATTTGCAACAAAGCCCTGTAAGTGCTATGGACTACCTCAAAGAGTTTATTTAAAAAAATAAAATAAAATTAACTTCCTTAGTGTTCCAAAGGCAACATAACAAAAGGTTTTCCTGTTGTTTGGAGGTCATAAAATATCTGAGTGACCCTGACAGTCCTGATAACCATACACAATGTATCCTATTGCAATTCAACTACAAAATACTGTAGAAAGTCATGTCATGGCAATCATAAGATGGTTATGAATATGGGAATAAGTGGACAACAGTCTACTAAAACAGTTCCTTGAAAGAACAGAAAAAATACATAAATATAAATTTATGTATAAAGTACTACATAAAAACTACATTCCTACAGATTTTCCTGGGAATGGTGACCCCACCATACAAGACCTTGTGGCCCCTCCCTGATTTCCATCATGGATTCACACAACCAAGCTACAGCTACTTAAAACTCCACCAGATGCCCTGCCTGGGTCAAAAAGTGCATCCTGCTCTTCACTGAGTAATGCCCTGAGAGGAATTAGCTCAGGTACCCGAGATAACTCATCCTTTTGGGATCTCCAAGGAAGAAGCTTCCAACCAGGAACTTTCTTGGCACCAAGGCTTGAAGCTCATTATTCAACAAGATTAAAGTAACTCCAAATCTCCCTGCTTCCAGAATGAGGAATCAACTCAGTGCATTGAGTCAGGTTTGCACAAACACAGCCGAGAAAAAACAGCAATTAGAGGACACAAGGAAGGGGAAAAAAGCATGAAAAAATGGAAAAAAAGGAAAGCAGGGAGGAGGAGAAGAAGGTGAAGAGACTTGAACAGTTGTAGCGCAGTAAGGAGAATTATAATATATAATTAAAATATATATTATAATATAATTAAAACCAGCTTTGATGGAAGAAACATAAACCTCCTATTACTGGTAAAAATAGGGAGGAATATTTATGAAATATTTGATTTTTGTCTCTTGAAGGTTATTCCCATACTTTGGTCCAGGGTGCTGTGACTTACAAAGGGGACTGGTGGCACCATCTGCTAAGTTTGCTGGGCTTTGGATTACAAAACCTCTTCTGTCCTCGCCTATGATGTTCCCCAAAACTGAGACTTATCTTGGACTATAATCTAGAAAAATCCCGTCCAAAGTTTTACAGAACATATGAGGAACAAGATGAAAGAAAAGCACAAACACAACATTACCTAGTAAAAGTGCAAACTGTATCTTGGATATATTGTAGAATGTTCCTTGCAGAGACAGGAATGGAGACAGAGAGAGGCTGAGGAACCAGAGAAGAGTGAGATGCAAATTTGCTGCACAAGACAATGTGTGAGGAGATGCCCAGGGAGCTGAGCCTGGCCAAGACCGAAGGATGAGGTTCAAAAGGCCAAAACTTTCAATTTCTACTCTATTCACACAAAATATTGGATGAATGGAGTAGAAAAGGATTGCTTTGAGAGGCATAGGTGGAGAAGCCTTGAGAGGACTCCTCAATCCCCCCATTTCACATGTGCTTCTGCTCAAAGACTTGGGTTTCACAATTATACAGGAAGGAAAAAAAAATCCACCATAAAATGAATTTCCCATCCTGGGAAAAGGGAGAGCCAAGCTTACTGGAGCTGCTAGGGCAATCTGTAATGCATCTGTCCCAAGCCTAAATATTCTTCAGCTGTCCAGGTGATGCAGCTGTGGTCTTACATTAACTCAAAATCAGTTTTTCAACCATGGCCAAAGCATTTATTCTAACAGGCTCTGGAGGATGGCATTGGTGGCTGCTTTGTGAGCATCTGGACAGCACAGAGGGAATCACAGCATCACAGAATCATGGAATGGTTTGGGTAGGAAGGGATTTTAAAGCTCATCTTGTCCCAACACCTCTGCCATTCTGCTCCAAACCCAATCCAACCTGGACTTGAAGGAAAGTTTCTCTGTGTGAAAATTGGTCTACGCACAGAATTGGGCCACAGAGCTTAAATACAGAAAAGAAAATAGAGTGCTTAGCAAAAGTGAAAGAAACAAACGTATTTGGGGAAGCAGTGAGTAAAAAAATAAGTCTCATTTTAATATCATTCTTATTCAGCCTATTAAGTTCTCCAGTATCAAAATGAAGCCTGCTAAAAGTTAGTAAATAAAGGCTTTCAGGAGAGCTTTATTAAATCACTTATGACTTATCAAGTTAAAACTCCCACTCAGATACCTTAATAAAACTTTCAGAGAATATATTTAATTTTCCTGGAAATCAGAAGCCAATTACTAACTACAGTAGTTACTGTTGGCTACGCCACTGATCAGCTTCCTGTAAATAGAATATTTGCCAACAACTTGAATTAGTTCTCTAAAGTTTCGGTTTCTGAAGGTCAAATAACTATGTAACTGCTTAATAAAGAAGCAAAGAAGTACCTCTAAATATCTCCAAGCTCTGATGGGCTTATATTCTGCTCCTTAGGTGAGGTATTAGCAAAGCTTATTTATTTTCATTTCCAAGGCTTTTATTTGCTCATTCCCTTGTGGTAAAGCTGATTTCCATGATGATTCCCTTCTTAATTTTAATACCCTTTTTACTCATCATATAGACATAAGAATTTTCCATAAAATAATGAAACCCTTCCAAAGGAAATGAAGACAACTAGGAGAGGAAAGTAAACTACAGCTTACTTTTTTTTCCTTCCCTTTCCCAATTAATTGATCCACTGTCATAGGCATATATGAAAGATTTTTTTTTTTAATGAAAGGAAAATAAGGTTAATTAACATAAAAACCCTCACTCCTTGAGATGTTGAATTTTGTATTTTATCCATGCTGCCTTAAGTGCCTTGATTTCCCAGTAATGACCTAGTTCTCCTAATGAGTAACATTAACCCCTGGCTGTAGCTGTCCAGGACTTAATTGTCAACTGGAGCTGAAATAGGAGAGTTTGCCGATCAGCAGGTATGTGGTATATTAACTCATGTCATTTCAGACCCTAATAAATAAATCTGTTGCTAAGGCAACAGGAACATCAGCTGTATCACTTTTTTTCTTCCCCCCTCCCTTTTTAAAGGAAACTGGCTTTCACACTGAGCTTTTAAAAAAAGGAAATTAACTACATGTAACCGTAATTAGAAGAAACATCGTTTCTCATCTCAGAAACATATCTACATTAATGAAAAAAGGCATTCAAAAAGAGGGCTGCTTTCTACTGTGACCAGGGTAACTGAAATTATTTCCCTCGACTGAGGGAATGAGATTTGAAGGATACATTTGAGTGGGAAGAGATCACAAAATATCTCAGCTCTTTGTATTTCTGAGATAGTTCCCTTCTCCTTTCCTACACTGCTGATGCCAACAGAGCAAATGTTGCTTCAATGATTAATCAGGAGCCCAGGCAATTGAAACCAAGGGAGAAAAAACACCACTCAAACCCAAACACCTTCACTGTCCTCTGTGGATCTTTCTGTAAGATGGGCAAACATGCAATTTTTTTGAAAGTTAAAAGGTAAGAGATTCACAGAATCATTTAAATCTGAAAAGCCCTCAAAAGTCATTGAGTCCAACTGTCCCCCCAGCACTGTCAGAGCCATCACTAACCCATGTCCCCAAGGGCCACATCCACACAGCTTTTACATCCCTCCAGGGATGGGGACTCCACCACTGCCCTGGGCAGCTTCTGCCACAGCTTGACAGCCCTTTGGGTGAGGATTCTTTTTCCTAATCCTCCCTGGCACAACTTGAGGCTGTTTCCTCTTGTGGTCTCAGAGCCTCACAGGTGAATATCACAGCCCTCACTTAATTCCCGCCATTCTATCTCAGCATGGAGTGATTGTCTTAAAATTTTCCAAACTGTAGTTTTTTGTTTAGTTTTTGGCTACCAGATGGGATTTCTGAGTCTCTGGTTACCCACATCTCAATCAGAGAGCAGGTAGGAAGGAAATTAAGAGATGCTCACAAGCTCTAGGAACACTTACTTGAGGTTCTACCTATACTATAAACACAACAAACTACTCAAAATTCTATCTGGCTCCTCAGCTGAAGAATGCAAAGATAACACAGAGCATCTTTTTGCCAGTATCAAAATTAGAGGTGTTTGCTTCTCTGGACTATAAGCTGCCTATAGCCCTTTGAGCAAACATGCTGCAAGAAGGAGGGAGGAATTGATGCTGAGATTTCCACTATAGCAGAACTTTCACACCTTCAGCACATGCTGGACTTCTCTACAAGCTCTTAAAAACAGTGATCAAGGAGTAACACATCTTCCACTGGAAGGGTTCAGTGCCTCAAATTCCCTTGCTGCAGGAAGACATTTCAAGATTAGATCAGTGAATGAACAACCAAAGAATGGGCACTTCCAAGCTGTGTTTCCATTTAAGACTGAACTTCTCCGATTATTTCATTACTTTCTTATTTGTTATTTGTTAGAGTCACCATCCCTGGAGAGATTTAAAAGCCATGTGGATCTGGCACCAGGGGACAAGGGTTAGTGGTGGGCTAGGCAGCACTGGGCGAATGGTTGGACTCCATGATCCTCAAGAGGTCTTTTCCAATCTAAATCACCCTGTGACTACAGTATCTGCTCCCAGACTTTACCCCACACCTTGCAGGAATGTGAAGTTAGACTATTTTCACATGTGGAAGAGGAAAAGGTATCAACTTCTACATTAATATTTCCACATGTTCATGGCACAGGTTCTTCCACCACGTGCCATCAGTCTCACTGCTCCGGTGAGTGCTGTTTTCCTTGGGAGTACCTGGATGGCTTCCCTTAGATACTGATAAATTCTCATTTTGAATTTGTTATTTTACATCCTGCAGGCTTTTTATCCAATCTGGTAGCTTCTAGTTAACACTGTACAAACACTTGTATTTAAAGCCTTTGTCTTCAGTCTGCCTTATTTATTCACCACATCTACTTGTTCTCTGCAGGCTGTTCACAATGTTGAGCATGCCTGTTGAGCCTAATGGCATCTCTGGGTACTCAAATGTGATTTCTGGATGGATTTCCTTCCTGTTGTGCTGTCTTGTCACACCTGCATTTTGATGGGATAAGATTTGGTCCAAAATATTCAACATCATGAGGAAAATACGAGTCACTGTATTCTCAAGCGTCTCGACAGGAAATAGTTTTCAATTGAGAGTTCGAACAGTGACTACACAAATCTGGTATTGTGCTGCCAAAAGGAACAAGTTAATATTCAATATAAGTGGTTTTAATATACACATAATATGTTATATATTAATTATATAATTATATATTATATATATATAAAATAAATAAAAAATACTATTAAAAATTCCTTTCCAGGCTCCTCTCCCTTGCAGCTTGCAAAGGACTTTTGCTTGGCTCACTGATGAAGAGCTGCCCAATCACAGAAGGCACAACACTTACTTCTTGTCCCCATCTGGGACAAGCCCTTTCTAAGCTCTTGCTACTGAGGGACGAGGACCAGGACCTCATGTTGGGCAGCCCCATGCTGGTACAGCACAGCCTGTCCTCCATGCACATCACTTCTTCGTTATACTCTACATTAAAACCAGATAATTAGGCACAGAACTATCTCTGAACACAGCAGTTTCCCTTAGACCAGAAATCTTCAGATAGTTTTTGCAATCTAGATTTGGGTTTTTTTTCCTTTTGAATTTGCTCATCATGAGTTCCACCACTGCTCCTTGTGCTCCCGTATCTCCTGCCCCATATCCTCCCCATGCTCTTGTCACACACGGGTAGGTTTGACACAAGATAATGGCCTTATCTGATCTTCCATGTGAACTGACAGCAGCTATTTGTTTGCAGGTGTGTGTAAATTCTTGCAGATTCCCTGTGTGATCTTGTATCACACCCGTGCAATTATGGGAAGGAGAATTGATTTCTGACAACTTTCTCTTATCAAATCTTTAACTGCTTAGATGATACAGAACACACAGGGAAAAAGTAAAAACATAAAGTTTGGGTGAATGAGAGGGAATAATGGATGTATAAATGCTGGTGGGGTAGTTTTGGGGTGAGACAAGGATTATGCCACACCGGTCCCTGTCATCTTCCTAATACACCAATTATCAGAAAATCAGGGAATGGTTTGGGTTGGAAGGGACATTAAAAATCACCTTGTTCCAAGCTCCCTGCCATAAGCAGGGACACCTTCCACTATCCAATCCATCCAACCTGGCCTTGGACAATTCTAGGAATGGGGCAGCCACAGCTTCTCTGGCTAACTTGTACCAGGGCCTCACCACCCTCAAAACAGACATTTTATCACACCACAATGGAAACCTGTGGGACACCACAGAGTTCTGATCAAATGTTGAAAGCTTGTTCCTCAACCACCAGAATTTTTCTCTCTTTACGCAAAGGGAAGAGTAATTCCATAGTATAGGCCTTGTCAGCTCAGAAACTCATCCTCGCCTTTTATCCACATCCTCGGCCTAAGTCATACCTGCTAGCAGGGCTTTGCTATAGTTGTTTATAAGAAAACATTAAGGCCTGGTGGTGAAGGAGAAAACAAATTACTCCGTGGAGAACCTTGTGACTCTGCTAAAACGCTGTCAGTTATTTATCTGTGGGCAGAGGTGGCACACTGCAATCCTTGCCAGGCTCGGGCTCAAGGGGGATGGAGAGGGGGGCAGAGGTGCATCAGAGCACCTCTTCGCATGCACAGACATTTTAACACCACTTCAAAGTGAGAACATGTCTGCTACAGAATGGCACCTTGGATTTGGATGTGGTTCCAAGTGGGCAGTGGAAGAAGTGCTGGGGCTAATGCCACATTTCAGGGTGCTGGCTGCCCCTGCTACGCCCCAGCATGATGAGGTCACCATCACTTCAGTCAGAGATGCTTTCTCTAACAGCAGCACAGCTTCACAAAGATTATTTAGCCAAAGGTCTTTTGTGTTAGGTGAAGGGGGAACACAGGAACACAAAAAAATAAAATTCTTCCTTTCCTACTTGTATTTTTTTTCACCCCCCAAAATGAAACCCGCATGTAAATCATCATGGTAGACAATGGTCATTAAGCATTATTGTATAGGACAATATCTGCGAGCACTTGGTGCTGGAAGGCAAGCAGGATCCCACTGCCAATGTTTGACACACAAAAACCCCCTCACACATTACAACACTTGGCTAAAATTAGTGCTCCTTACAGAGAGCCTCAGCTAGGCCCAAGAAGGGGATGCTTTTAACTGCTGATGCCTGAATAAGGCACGCAATGCCTTTGCCTCTAAAAAGGCAATGAGTGCTTATTTTTGGCTACTCTGCCTGGCAAAGGAGCGGCTCCAGCCCCTTGTTTTCACCTGTGCCTGTGATGTGGGCTGAGGATGCTCGTCTGCTCAGTAAATGCTAACCCAGTGTCTTAATTTTCTAATTCATATTCATCAAT